>NW_026735592.1:0-115355 GCF_949786415.1 Peromyscus eremicus | reverse complement strand
ATTCTAACAGTTCAGTGTGCACACCTCCATGTGGACACACTCATTCTAACAGTTCTGTGTGCACACCTCCATGTGGGCACACTCATTCTAACAGTTCAGTGTGCACACCTCCATGTGGACACACTCATTCTAACAGTTCAATTTGCACACCTCCATGTGGACATACTCATTCTAACAGTTCAGTGTGCACACCTTCATGTGGGCACACTCATTCTAAGAGTTCAGTGTGCACACCTCCATGTGGGCACACTCATTCTAACAGTTCAGTGTGCACACATCCATGTGGACACACTCATTCTAACATTTCAGTGTGCACACCTCCAGGTGGACACACTCATTCTAACAATTCAGTGTGCACACCTCCAGGTGGACACACTCATTCTAACAGTTCAGTTTGCACACCTCCATGAAGACACACTCATTCTAACAGTTCAGTGTGCACAACTCCATGTGGACACACTCATTCTTACAGTTCAGTGTGCACACCTCCAATTGGGCACACGCATTCTAACAGTTCAGTGTGCATTACTCCACAGGGACACACTCATTCTAACAGTTCAGTGTGCACACCTCCATGTGGACACAGTCATTCTAACAGTTCTGTGTGCACATCTCCATGTGGACACAGTCATTCTAACAGTTCAGTGTGCACAACTCCATGTGATCACACTCATTCTAACAGTTCAGTGTGCACACCTCCATGTGGACACAGTCATTCTAACAGTTCAGTGTGCACACCTCCATGTGGGCACACTCATTCTAACAGTTCAGTGTGCACACCTCCATGTGGGCACACTCATTCTAACAGTTCATTTTGCACACCTCCATGTGGGCACACTCATTCTACACAGTTCATTGTGCACACCTCCATGTGGACACAGTCATTCTAACAGTTCAGTGTGCACACCTCCATGTGGACACACCCATTCTAACAGTTCAGTGTGCACACCTCCATGTGGACACACTCATTCTAACAGTTCAGTGTGCACACCTCCATGTCGACCCACCAATTCTAACAGTTCAGTGTGCACACCTCCATGTGGACACACTCATTCTAACAGTTCAGTGTGCACACCTCCATGTGGACACACTCATTCTAACAGTTCAGTGTGCACAACTCCAGGTGGACACACTCATTCTAACAGTTCAGTGTGCACACCTCCATGTGGACACACTCATTCTAACAGTTCAGTTTGCACACCTCCACAGGGATACACTCATTCTAACAGTTCAGTGTGCACACCTCCATGTGGACACACTCATTCTAACAGTTCAGTGTGCACACCTCCATGTGGGCACACTCATTCTAACAGTTCAGTGTGCACACCTCCATGTGGACACACTCATTCTAACAGTTCAATTTGCACACCTCCATGTGGACATACTCATTCTAACAGTTCAGTGTGCACACCTTCATGTGGGCACACTCATTCTAAGAGTTCAGTGTGCACACCTCCATGTGGGCACACTCATTCTAACAGTTCAGTGTGCACACATCCATGTGGACACACTCATTCTAACATTTCAGTGTGCACACCTCCAGGTGGACACACTCATTCTAACAATTCAGTGTGCACACCTCCAGGTGGACACACTCATTCTAACAGTTCAGTTTGCACACCTCCATGAAGACACACTCATTCTAACAGTTCAGTGTGCACAACTCCATGTGGACACACTCATTCTAACAGTTCAGTGTGCACACCTCCAATTGGGCACACGCATTCTAACAGTTCAGTGTGCATTACTCCACAGGGACACACTCATTCTAACAGTTCAGTGTGCACACCTCCATGTGGACACAGTCATTCTAACAGTTCTGTGTGCACATCTCCATGTGGACACAGTCATTCTAACAGTTCAGTGTGCACAACTCCATGTGATCACACTCATTCTAACAGTTCAGTGTGCACACCTCCATGTGGACACAGTCATTCTAACAGTTCAGTGTGCACACCTCCATGTGGGCACACTCATTCTAACAGTTCAGTGTGCACACCTCCATGTGGGCACACTCATTCTAACAGTTCATTTTGCACACCTCGTGTGGGCACACTCATTCTACACAGTTCATTGTGCACACCTCCATGTGGACACAATCATTCTAACAGTTCAGTGTGCACACCTCCATGTGGACACACCCATTCTAACAGTTCAGTGTGCACACCTCCATGTGGACACACTCATTCTAACAGTTCAGTGTGCACACCTCCATGTCGACACACCAATTCTAACAGTTCAGTGTGCACACCTCCATGTGGACACACTCATTCTAACAGTTCAGTGTGCACACCTCCATGTGGACACACTCATTCTAACAGTTCAGTGTGCACAACTCCAGGTGGACACACTCATTCTAACAGTTCAGTGTGCACACCTCCATGTGGACACACTCATTCTAACAGTTCAGTGTGCACACCTCCATGTGGACACACTCATTCTAACAGTTCAGTGTGCACACCTCCATGTGGGCACACTCATTCTAACAGTTCAGTGTGCACACCTCCACAGTAACACACTCATTCTAACAGTTCAGTGTGCACAACTCCATGTGGGCACACTCATTCTACACAGATCATTGTGCACACCTCCATGTGGACACAATCATTCTAACAGTTCAGTGTGCACACCTCCATGTGGACACACCCATTCTAACAGTTCAGTGTGCACACCTCCATGTGGACACACTCATTCTAACAGTTCAGTGTGCCCACCTCCATGTGGACACACCCATTCTAACAGTTCAGTATGCACACCTCCATGTGGACACACTCATTCTAACAGTTCAGTTTGCACACCTCCATGTGGACACACTCATTCTAAAATTTCAGTGTGCACACCTCCATGTGGACAAATTCTAACAGTTCATGTGCACACCTCCATGTGGACACAGTCATTCTAACAGTTCTGTGTGCACACCTCCATGTGGGCACACTCATTCTAACAGTTCAGTGTGCACATCTCCATGTGGGCACACTCATTCTAACAGTTCAGTGTGCACACCTCCAAATGGACACAATAATTCTAACAGTTCAGTGTGCACACCTCCATGTGGGCACACTAATTCTAACAGTTCAGTGTGCACACCTCCATATGGACACACTCATTCTAACATTTCAGTGTGCACACCTCCATGTGGGCACACCCATTCTAACAGTTCAGTGTGCACACCTCCACGTGGACACAGTCATTCTAAGAGTTCAGTGTGCACACCTCCATGTGGACACAGTCATTCTAACAGTTCAGTGTGCACAAATCCATGTGGGCACACTCATTCTAACAGTTCAGTGTGCACACCTCCATGTGAACACACTCATTCTAACAGTTCAGTGTGCACACCTCCATGTGGACACACTCATTATAACAGTTCAGTGTGCACACCTCCAAGTGGGCACACTCATTCTACACAGTTCATTGTGCACACCTCCATGTGGACACACTCATTCTAACAGTTCAGTGTGCACACCTCCATGTGGACACACTCATTCAAACAGTTCAGTGTGCACACCTCCATGTGCACACACTCATTCTAACAGTTCAGTGTGCACACCTCCATGTGGGCACACTCATTCTAACAGTTCAGTGTGCACACCTCCATGTGGACACACTCATTCTAACATTTCAGTGTGCACACCTCCATGTGGGCACACTCATTCTAACAGTTCAGTGTGCACACCTCCAAGTGGACACACTCATTCTAACAGTTCAGTTTGCTCACCTCCATGAAGACACACTCATTCTAACAGTTCAGTGTGCACACCTCCATGTGGGCACACTCATTCTAACAGTTCAGTGTGCATTACTCCACAGGGACACACTCATTCTAACAGTTCAGTGTGCACACCTCCATGTGGACACAGTCATTGTAACATTTCAGTGTGCACACCTCCATGTGGACACAGTCATTCTAACAGTTCAGTGTGCACACCTCCATGTGGATACACTCATTCTAACAGTTCAGTGTGCACACCTCCATGTGGACACACTCATTCTAACAGTTCAGTGTGCACACCTCCATGTGGACACACTCATTCTAACAGTTCAGTTTGCACACCTCCACAGGGATACACTCATTGTAACAGTTCAGTGTGCACACCTCCATGTGGACACACTCATTCTAACAGTTCAGTGTGCACACCTCCATGTGGGCACACTCATTCTAACAGTTCAGTGTGCACACCTCCATGTGGGCACACTCATTCTAACAGTTCAGTGTGCACACCTCCCTGTGGGCACACTCATTCTAACAGTTCATTTTGCACACTTCCATGTGGGCACACTCATTCTAACAGTTCAGGGTGCACACCTCCATGTGGGCACACTCATTCTAACAGTTCAGTGTGCACACCTCCATATGGACACACTCATTCTAACAGTTCAGTGTGCACACCTCCATGTGGGCACACTCATTCTAACAGTTCAGTGTGCACACCTCCATGTGGACACACTCATTATAACAGTTCAGTGTGCACACCTCCATGTGGGCACACTCATTCTACACAGTTCATTGTGCACACCTCGATGTGGACACAATCATTCTAACAGTTCAGTGTGCACACCGCCATGTGGGCACACCCATTCTAACAGTTCAGTGTGCACACCTCCATGTGGACACAATCATTCTAACAGTTCAGTGTGCACACCTCCATGTGGACACACCAATTCTAACAGTTCAGTGTGCACACCTCCATGTGGACACACTCATTCTAACAGTTCAGTGTGCACACCTCCATGTGGACACACTCATTCTAACAGTTCGGTGTGCACACCTCCATATGGACACACTCATTCTAACAGTTCAGTGTGCACACCTCCATGTGGACACAGTCATTCTAACATTTCAGTGTGCACACCTCCAGGTGGACACACTCATTCTAACAGTTCAGTGTGCACACCTCCATGTGGACACACTCATTCTAACAGTTCAGTGTGCACACCTCCATGTGCACACACTCATTCTAACAGTTCAGTGTGCACACCTCCATGTGGGCACACTCATTATAACAGTTCAGTGTGCACACCTCCATGTGGACACACTCATTCTCACAGTTCAGTGTGCACACCTCCATGTGGGCACACTCATTCTAACAGTTCAGTGTGCACACCTCCATATGGACACACTCATTCTAACAGTTCAGTGTGCACACCTCCATGTGGGCACACTCATTCTAACAGTTCAGTGTGCACACCTCCATGTGGACACACTCATTATAACAGTTCAGTGTGCACACCTCCAAGTGGGCACACTCATTCTACACAGTTCATTGTGCACACCTCCATGTGGACACACTCATTCTAACAGTTCAGTGTGCACACCTCCATGTGGACACACTCATTCAAACAGTTCAGTGTGCACACCTCCATGTGCACACACTCATTCTAACAGTTCAGTGTGCACACCTCCATGTGGGCACACTCATTCTAACAGTTCAGTGTGCACACCTCCATGTGGACACACTCATTCTAACATTTCAGTGTGCACACCTCCATGTGGGCACACTCATTCTAACAGTTCAGTGTGCACACCTCCAGGTGGACACACTCATTCTAACAGTTCAGTTTGCTCACCTCCATGAAGACACACTCATTCTAACAGTTCAGTGTGCACACCTCCATGTGGGCACACTCATTCTAACAGTTCAGTGTGCATTACTCCACAGGGACACACTCATTCTATCAGTTCAGTGTGCACACCTCCATGTGGACACAGTCATTGTAACATTTCAGTGTGCACACCTCCATGTGGACACAGTCATTCTAACAGTTCAGTGTGCACACCTCCATGTGGATACACTCATTCTAACAGTTCAGTGTGCACACCTCCATGTGGACACACTCATTCTAACAGTTCAGTGTGCACACCTCCATGTGGACACACTCATTCTAACAGTTCAGTTTGCACACCTCCACAGGGATACACTCATTGTAACAGTTCAGTGTGCACACCTCCATGTGGACACACTCATTCTAACAGTTCAGTGTGCACACCTCCATGTGGGCACACTCATTCTAACAGTTCAGTGTGCACACCTCCATGTGGGCACAATCATTCTAACAGTTCAGTGTGCACACCTCCCTGTGGGCACACTCATTCTAACAGTTCATTTTGCACACTTCCATGTGGGCACACTCATTCTAACAGTTCAGGGTGCACACCTCCATGTGGGCACACTCATTCTAACAGTTCAGTGTGCACACCTCCATATGGACACACTCATTCTAACAGTTCAGTGTGCACACCTCCATGTGGGCACACTCATTCTAACAGTTCAGTGTGCACACCTCCATGTGGACACACTCATTATAACAGTTCAGTGTGCACACCTCCATGTGGGCACACTCATTCTACACAGTTCATTGTGCACACCTCGATGTGGACACAATCATTCTAACAGTTCAGTGTGCACACCGCCATGTGGGCACACCCATTCTAACAGTTCAGTGTGCACACCTCCATGTGGACACAATCATTCTAACAGTTCAGTGTGCACACCTCCATGTGGACACACCAATTCTAACAGTTCAGGGTGCACACCTCCATGTGGACACACTCATTCTAACAGTTCAGTGTGCACACCTCCATGTGGACACACTCATTCTAACAGTTCGGTGTGCACACCTCCATATGGACACACTCATTCTAACAGTTCAGTGTGCACACCTCCATGTGGACACAGTCATTCTAACATTTCAGTGTGCACACCTCCGCAGGGACACACTCATTCTAACAGTTCAGTGTGCACACCTCCATGTGGACACACTCATTCTAACAGTTCAGTGTGCACACCTCCATGTGCACACACTCATTCTAACAGTTCAGTGTGCACACCTCCATGTGGGCACACTCATTATAACAGTTCAGTGTTCACACCTCCATGTGGACACACTCATTCTAACAGTTCAGTGTGCACACCTCCATGTGGGCACACTCATTCTAACATTTCAGTGTGCACACCTCCAGGTGGACACACTCATTCTAACAGTTCAGTTTGCTCACCTCCATGAAGACACACTCATTCTAACAGTTCAGTGTGCACACCTCCATGTGGGCACACTCATTCTAACAGTTCAGTGTGCATTACTCCACAGGGACACACTCATTCTAACAGTTCAGTGTGCACACCTCCATGTGGACACAGTCATTCTAACATTTCAGTGTGCACACCTCCATGTGGACACAGTCATTCTAACAGTTCAGTGTGCACACCTCCATGTGGACACACTCATTCTAACAGTTCAGTGTGCACACCTCCATGTGGACACACTCATTCTAACAGTTCAGTGTGCACACCTCCATGTGGACACACTCATTCTAACAGTTCAGTTTGCACACCTCCACAGGGATACACTCATTCTAACAGTTCAGTGTGCACACCTCCATGTGGACACACTCATTCTAACAGTTCAGTGTGCACACCTCCATGTGGGCACACTCATTCTAACAGTTCAGTGTGCACACCTCCATGTGGACACACTCATTCTAACAGTTCAATTTGCACACCTCCATGTGGACATACTCATTCTAACAGTTCAGTGTGCACACCTTCATGTGGGCACACTCATTCTAAGAGTTCAGTGTGCACACCTCCATGTGGGCACACTCATTCTAACAGTTCAGTGTGCACACATCCATGTGGACACACTCATTCTAACATTTCAGTGTGCACACCTCCAGGTGGACACACTCATTCTAACAATTCAGTGTGCACACCTCCAGGTGGACACACTCATTCTAACAGTTCAGTTTGCACACCTCCATGAAGACACACTCATTCTAACAGTTCAGTGTGCACAACTCCATGTGGACACACTCATTCTAACAGTTCAGTGTGCACACCTCCAATTGGGCACACGCATTCTAACAGTTCAGTGTGCATTACTCCACAGGGACACACTCATTCTAACAGTTCAGTGTGCACACCTCCATGTGGACACAGTCATTCTAACAGTTCTGTGTGCACATCTCCATGTGGACACAGTCATTCTAACAGTTCAGTGTGCACAACTCCATGTGATCACACTCATTCTAACAGTTCAGTGTGCACACCTCCATGTGGACACAGTCATTCTAACAGTTCAGTGTGCACACCTCCATGTGGGCACACTCATTCTAACAGTTCAGTGTGCACACCTCCATGTGGGCACACTCATTCTAACAGTTCATTTTGCACACCTCCATGTGGGCACACTCATTCTACACAGTTCATTGTGCACACCTCCATGTGGACACAATCATTCTAACAGTTCAGTGTGCACACCTCCATGTGGACACACCCATTCTAACAGTTCAGTGTGCACACCTCCATGTGGACACACTCATTCTAACAGTTCAGTGTGCACACCTCCATGTCGACCCACCAATTCTAACAGTTCAGTGTGCACACCTCCATGTGGACACACTCATTCTAACAGTTCAGTGTGCACACCTCCATGTGGACACACTCATTCTAACAGTTCAGTGTGCACAACTCCAGGTGGACACACTCATTCTAACAGTTCAGTGTGCACACCTCCATGTGGACACACTCATTCTAACAGTTCAGTTTGCACACCTCCACAGGGATACACTCATTCTAACAGTTCAGTGTGCACACCTCCATGTGGACACACTCATTCTAACAGTTCAGTGTGCACACCTCCATGTGGGCACACTCATTCTAACAGTTCAGTGTGCACACCTCCATGTGGACACACTCATTCTAACAGTTCAATTTGCACACCTCCATGTGGACATACTCATTCTAACAGTTCAGTGTGCACACCTTCATGTGGGCACACTCATTCTAAGAGTTCAGTGTGCACACCTCCATGTGGGCACACTCATTCTAACAGTTCAGTGTGCACACATCCATGTGGACACACTCATTCTAACATTTCAGTGTGCACACCTCCAGGTGGACACACTCATTCTAACAATTCAGTGTGCACACCTCCAGGTGGACACACTCATTCTAACAGTTCAGTTTGCACACCTCCATGAAGACACACTCATTCTAACAGTTCAGTGTGCACAACTCCATGTGGACACACTCATTCTAACAGTTCAGTGTGCACACCTCCAATTGGGCACACGCATTCTAACAGTTCAGTGTGCATTACTCCACAGGGACACACTCATTCTAACAGTTCAGTGTGCACACCTCCATGTGGACACAGTCATTCTAACAGTTCTGTGTGCACATCTCCATGTGGACACAGTCATTCTAACAGTTCAGTGTGCACAACTCCATGTGATCACACTCATTCTAACAGTTCAGTGTGCACACCTCCATGTGGACACAGTCATTCTAACAGTTCAGTGTGCACACCTCCATGTGGGCACACTCATTCTAACAGTTCAGTGTGCACACCTCCATGTGGGCACACTCATTCTAACAGTTCATTTTGCACACCTCCTGTGGGCACACTCATTCTACACAGTTCATTGTGCACACCTCCATGTGGACACAATCATTCTAACAGTTCAGTGTGCACACCTCCATGTGGACACACCCATTCTAACAGTTCAGTGTGCACACCTCCATGTGGACACACTCATTCTAACAGTTCAGTGTGCACACCTCCATGTCGACACACCAATTCTAACAGTTCAGTGTGCACACCTCCATGTGGACACACTCATTCTAACAGTTCAGTGTGCACACCTCCATGTGGACACACTCATTCTAACAGTTCAGTGTGCACAACTCCAGGTGGACACACTCATTCTAACAGTTCAGTGTGCACACCTCCATGTGGACACACTCATTCTAACAGTTCAGTGTGCACACCTCCATGTGGACACACTCATTCTAACAGTTCAGTGTGCACACCTCCATGTGGGCACACTCATTCTAACAGTTCAGTGTGCACACCTCCACAGTAACACACTCATTCTAACAGTTCAGTGTGCACAACTCCATGTGGGCACACTCATTCTACACAGATCATTGTGCACACCTCCATGTGGACACAATCATTCTAACAGTTCAGTGTGCACACCTCCATGTGGACACACCCATTCTAACAGTTCAGTGTGCACACCTCCATGTGGACACACTCATTCTAACAGTTCAGTGTGCCCACCTCCATGTGGACACACCAATTCTAACAGTTCAGTATGCACACCTCCATGTGGGCACACTCATTCTAACAGTTCAGTGTGCACACCTCCACAGTAACACACTCATTCTAACAGTTCAGTGTGCACAACTCCATGTGGGCACACTCATTCTACACAGATCATTGTGCACACCTCCATGTGGACACAATCATTCTAACAGTTCAGTGTGCACACCTCCATGTGGACACACCCATTCTAACAGTTCAGTGTGCACACCTCCATGTGGACACACTCATTCTAACAGTTCAGTGTGCCCACCTCCATGTGGACACACCAATTCTAACAGTTCAGTATGCACACCTCCATGTGGACACACTCATTCTAACAGTTCAGTTTGCACACCTCCATGTGGACACACTCATTCTAAAATTTCAGTGTGCACACCTCCATGTGGACAAATTCTAACAGTTCATGTGCACACCTCCATGTGGACACAGTCATTCTAACAGTTCTGTGTGCACACCTCCATGTGGGCACACTCATTCTAACAGTTCAGTGTGCACATCTCCATGTGGGCACACTCATTCTAACAGTTCAGTGTGCACACCTCCAAATGGACACAATAATTCTAACAGTTCAGTGTGCACACCTCCATGTGGGCACACTCATTCTAACAGTTCAGTGTGCACACCTCCATATGGACACACTCATTCTAACATTTCAGTGTGCACACCTCCATGTGGGCACACCCATTCTAACAGTTCAGTGTGCACACCTCCACGTGGACACAGTCATTCTAAGAGTTCAGTGTGCACACCTCCATGTGGACACAGTCATTCTAACAGTTCAGTGTGCACAAATCCATGTGGGCACACTCATTCTAACAGTTCAGTGTGCACACCTCCATGTGAACACACTCATTCTAACAGTTCAGTGTGCACACATCCACAGGGACACACACATTCTAACAGTTCAGTGTGCACACCTCCATGTGGACACACTCATTCTAACAGTTCAGTGTGCACACCTCCATGTGGGCACACTCATTCTAACAGTTCAGTGTGCACACCTCCATTGGGCACACTCATTCTAACAGTTCAGTTTTCACACCTCCACAGGGACACACTCATTCTAACAGTTCAGTGTGCACACCTCCATGTGGACACACTCATTCTAAAAGTTCAGTGTGCACACCTCCATGTGGGCACACTCATTCTAACAGTTCAGTGTGCACACCTCCATGTGGACACACTCATTCTTACAGTACAGTGTGCACACCTCCATGTAGACACATTCATTCCAACAGTTCAGTGTGCACACCTCCATGTGGACACACTCATTCTAACAGTTCAGTGTTCTCACCTCAATGTGGGCACACTCATTCTAACAGTTCAGTGTGCACACATCCACAGGGAAACACACATTCTAACAGTTCAGTGTGCACACCTCCATGTGGGCACACCCATTCTAACTGTTCAGTGTGCACACCTCCATGTGGACACAGTCATTCTAACAGTTCAGTGTGCAACCTCCATGTGGGCACACTCATTCTAACAGTTCAGTGTGCACACCTCTATGTGGGCACACTCATTCTAACAGTTCTGTGTGCACACCTCCATGTGGGCACACTCATTCTAACAGTTCAGTGTGCACACCTCCATGTGGACACACCAATTCTAACAGTTCAGTGTGCACACCTCCATGTGGACACACTCATTCTAACAGTTCAGTGTGCACACCTCCATGTGGACACAATCATTCTAACAGTTCAGTGTGCACACCTCCATGTGGGCACACTCATTCCAACACTTCAGTGTGCACACCTCCATGTGGATACACTCATTCTAACAGTTCAGTGTTCTCACCTCAATGGGGGCACAATCATTCTAACAGTTTAGTTTGCAAACCTCCATGTAGACACACACATTGTAACATTTCAGTGTGCACACCTCCATGTTGACACACCAATTCTAACAGTTCAGTGTGCACACCTCCATGTGGACACAGTCATTCTAACAGTTCAGTGTGCACACCTCCATGTGGACACACTCATTCCAACAGTTCAGTGTGCACACCTCCATGTGGGCACACTCATTCTAACAGTTCAGTGTGCACACCTCCATGTGGGCACACTCATTCTAACAGTTCAGTGTGCACACCTCCATGTGGGCACACTCATTCTAACAGTTCATTTTGCACACCTCCATGTGGGCACACTCATTCTAACAGTTCAGGGTGCACACCTCCATGTGGGCACACTCATTCTAACAGTTCAGTGTGCACACCTCCATATGGACACACTCATTCTAACAGTTCAGTGTGCACACCTCCATGTGGGCACACTCATTCTAACAGTTCAGTGTGCACACCTCCATGTGGACACACTCATTATAACAGTTCAGTGTGCACACCTCCAAGTGGGCACACTCATTCTACACAGTTCATTGTGCACACCTCCATGTGGACACACTCATTCTAACAGTTCAGTGTGCACACCTCCATGTGGACACACTCATTCAAACAGTTCAGTGTGCACACCTCCATGTGCACACACTCATTCTAACAGTTCAGTGTGCACACCTCCATGTGGGCACACTCATTCTAACAGTTCAGTGTGCACACCTCCATGTGGACACACTCATTCTAACATTTCAGTGTGCACACCTCCATGTGGGCACACTCATTCTAACAGTTCAGTGTGCACACCTCCAGGTGGACACACTCATTCTAACAGTTCAGTTTGCTCACCTCCATGAAGACACACTCATTCTAACAGTTCAGTGTGCACACCTCCATGTGGGCACACTCATTCTAACAGTTCAGTGTGCATTACTCCACAGGGACACACTCATTCTAACAGTTCAGTGTGCACACCTCCATGTGGACACAGTCATTGTAACATTTCAGTGTGCACACCTCCATGTGGACACAGTCATTCTAACAGTTCAGTGTGCACACCTCCATGTGGATACACTCATTCTAACAGTTCAGTGTGCACACCTCCATGTGGACACACTCATTCTAACAGTTCAGTGTGCACACCTCCATGTGGACACACTCATTCTAACAGTTCATTTTGCACACCTCCACAGGGATACACTCATTGTAACAGTTCAGTGTGCACACCTCCATGTGGACACACTCATTCTAACAGTTCAGTGTGCACACCTCCATGTGGGCACACTCATTCTAACAGTGCAGTGTGCACACCTCCATGTGGGCACACTCATTCTAACAGTTCAGTGTGCACACCTCCCTGTGGGCACACTCATTCTAACAGTTCATTTTGCACACTTCCATGTGGGCACACTCATTCTAACAGTTCAGGGTGCACACCTCCATGTGGGCACACTCATTCTAACAGTTCAGTGTGCACACCTCCATATGGACACACTCATTCTAACAGTTCAGTGTGCACACCTCCATGTGGGCACACTCATTCTAACAGTTCAGTGTGCACACCTCCATGTGGACACACTCATTATAACAGTTCAGTGTGCACACCTCCATGTGGGCACACTCATTCTACACAGTTCATTGTGCACACCTCGATGTGGACACAATCATTCTAACAGTTCAGTGTGCACACTGCCATGTGGGCACACCCATTCTAACAGTTCAGTGTGCACACCTCCATGTGGACACAATCATTCTAACAGTTCAGTGTGCACACCTCCATGTGGACACACCAATTCTAACAGTTCAGTGTGCACACCTCCATGTGGACACACTCATTCTAACAGTTCAGTGTGCACACCTCCATGTGGACACACTCATTCTAACAGTTCGGTGTGCACACCTCCATATGGACACACTCATTCTAACAGTTCAGTGTGCACACCTCCATGTGGACACAGTCATTCTAACATTTCAGTGTGCACACCTCCGCAGGGACACACTCATTCTAACAGTTCAGTGTGCACACCTCCATGTGGACACACTCATTCTAACAGTTCAGTGTGCACACCTCCATGTGCACACACTCATTCTAACAGTTCAGTGTGCACACCTCCATGTGGGCACACTCATTATAACAGTTCAGTGTGCACACCTCCATGTGGACACACTCATTCTAACAGTTCAGTGTGCACACCTCCATGTGGGCACACTCATTCTAACATTTCAGTGTGCACACCTCCAGGTGGACACACTCATTCTAACAGTTCAGTTTGCTCACCTCCATGAAGACACACTCATTCTAACAGTTCAGTGTGCACACCTCCATGTGGGCACACTCATTCTAACAGTTCAGTGTGCATTACTCCACAGGGACACACTCATTCTAACAGTTCAGTGTGCACACCTCCATGTGGACACAGTCATTCTAACATTTCAGTGTGCACACCTCCATGTGGACACAGTCATTCTAACAGTTCAGTGTGCACAACTCCATGTGGACACACTCATTCTAACAGTTCAGTGTGCACACCTCCATGTAGACACACTCATTCTAACAGTTCAGTGTGCACACCTCCATGTGGACACACTCATTCTAACAGTTCAGTTTGCACACCTCCACAGGGATACACTCATTCTAACAGTTCAGTGTGCACACCTCCATGTGGACACACTCATTCTAACAGTTCAGTGTGCACACCTCCATGTGGGCACACTCATTCTAACAGTTCAGTGTGCACACCTCCATGTGGACACACTCATTCTAACAGTTCAATTTGCACACCTCCATGTGGACATACTCATTCTAACAGTTCAGTGTGCACACCTTCATGTGGGCACACTCATTCTAACAGTTCAGTGTGCACACCTCCATGTGGGCACACTCATTCTAACAGTTCAGTGTGCACACATCCATGTGGACACACTCATTCTAACATTTCAGTGTGCACACCTCCAGGTGGACACACTCATTCTAACAATTCAGTGTGCACACCTCCAGGTGGACACACTCATTCTAACAGTTCAGTTTGCACACCTCCATGAAGACACACTCATTCTAACAGTTCAGTGTGCACAACTCCATGTGGACACACTCATTCTAACAGTTCAGTGTGCACACCTCCAATTGGGCACACGCATTCTAACAGTTCAGTGTGCATTACTCCACAGGGACACACTCATTCTAACAGTTCAGTGTGCACACCTCCATGTGGACACAGTCATTCTAACAGTTCTGTGTGCACATCTCCATGTGGACACAGTCATTCTAACAGTTCAGTGTGCACAACTCCATGTGATCACACTCATTCTAACAGTTCAGTGTGCACACCTCCATGTGGACACAGTCATTCTAACAGTTCAGTGTGCACACCTCCATGTGGGCACAGTCATTCTAACAGTTCAGTGTGCACACCTCCATGTGGGCACACTCATTCTAACAGTTCAGTGTGCACACCTCCATGTGGGCACACTCATTCTACACAGTTCATTGTGTACACCTCCATGTGGACACAATCATTCTAACAGTTCAGTGTGCACATCTCCATGTGGACACACCCATTCTAACAGTTCAGTGTGCACACCTCCATGTGGACACACTCATTCTAACAGTTCAGTGTGCACACCTCCATGTCGACACACCAATTCTAACAGTTCAGTGTGCACACCTCCATGTGGACACACTCATTCTAACAGTTCAGTGTGCACACCTCCATGTGGACACACTCATTCTAACAGTTCAGTGTGCACACCTCCATGTGGACACACTCATTCTAACAGTTCAGTGTGCACACCTCCATGTGGGCACACTCATTCTAACAGTTCAGTGTGCACACCTCCACAGTAACACACTCATTCTAACAGTTCAGTGTGCACAACTCCATGTGGGCACACTCATTCTACACAGATCATTGTGCACACCTCCATGTGGACAAAATCATTCTAACAGTTCAGTGTGCACAACTCCATGTGGACACACCCATTCTAACAGTTCAGTGTGCACACCTCCATGTGGACACACTCATTCTAACAGTTCAGTGTGCCCACCTCCATGTGGACACACCAATTCTAACAGTTCAGTATGCACACCTCCATGTGGACACACTCATTCTAACAGTTCAGTTTGCACACCTCCATGTGGACACACTCATTCTAACATTTCAGTGTGCACACCTCCATGTGGACAAATTCTAACAGTTCATGTGCACACCTCCATGTGGACACAGTCATTCTAACAGTTCTGTGTGCACACCTCCATGTGGGCACACTCATTCTAACAGTTCAGTGTGCACATCTCCATGTGGGCACACTCATTCTAACAGTTCAGTGTGCACACCTCCAAAGGGACACAATCATTCTAACAGTTCAGTGTGCACACCTCCATGTGGGCACACTCATTCTAACAGTTCAGTGTGCACACCTCCATATGGACACACTCATTCTAACATTTCAGTGTGCACACCTCCATGAGGGCACACCCAATCTAACAGTTCAGTGTGCACACCTCCACGTGGACACAGTCATTCTAAGAGTTCAGTGTGCACACCTCCATGTGGACACAGTCATTCTAACAGTTCAGTGTGCACAAATCCATGTGGGCACAATCATTCTAACAGTTCAGTGTGCACACCTCCATGTTGACACACTCATTCTAACAGTTCAGTGTGCACAACTCCATGTGGGCACACTCATTCTAACAGTTCAGTGTGCACACCTCCAAAGGGACACAATCATTCTAACAGTTCAGTGTGCACACCTCCATGTGTACACACTCATTCTATCAGTTCAGTGTGCACACCTCCATGTGGACACAGTATTCTAACAGTTCAGTGTGCACACCTCCATGTGGGCACACTCATTCTAACAGTTCAGTGTGCACACCTCCATGTGGGCACACTCATTCTAACAGTTCAGTGTGCACACCTCCAAAGGGACACAATCATTCTAACAGTTCAGTGTGCACACCTCCATGTGGACACACTCATTCTAACAGTTCAGTGTGCACACCTCCATGTGGACACACTCATACTAACAGTTCAGTGTGCACACCTCCATGTGGACACACTCATTCTAACAGTTCAATTTGCACACCTCCATGTGGACACACTCATTCTAACAGTTCAGGGTGCACACCTCCATTTGGGCACACTCATTCTAACAGTTCAGTGTGCACACCTCCATGTGGGCACACTCATTCTAACATTTCAGTGTGCACACATCCATGTGGACACACTCATTCAAACATTTCAGTGTGCACACCTCCAGGTGGACACACTCATTCTAACAATTCAGTGTGCACACCTCCAGGTGGACACACTCATTCTAACAGTTCAGTATGCACACCTCCATGAAGACACACTCATTCTAACAGTTCAGTGTGCACACCTCCATGTGGACACACTCATTCTAACAGTTCAGTGTGCACACCTCCAATTGTGCACACTCATTCTAACAGTTCAGTGTGCATTACTCCACAGGGACACACTCATTCTAACAGTTCAGTGTGCACACCTCCATGTTGACACAGTAATTCTAACAGTTTTGTGTGCACATCTCCATGTGGACACAGTCATTCTAACAGTTCAGTGTGCACAACTCCATGTGATCACACTCATTCTAACAGTTCAGTGTGCACACCTCCATGTGGGCACACTCATTCTAACAGTTCATTTTGCACACCTCCATGTGGGCACACTAATTCTACACAGTTCATTGTGCACACCTCCATGTGGACACAATCATTCTAACAGTTCAGTGTGCACACCTCCATGTGGACACACCCATTCTACCAGTTCAGTGTGCACACCTCCATGTGGACACACTCATTCTAACAGTTCAGTGTGCACACCTACATGTGGACAAATTCTAACACTTCAATGTGCACACCTCCATGTGGACACAGTCATTCTAACAGTTCTGTGTGCACACCTCCATGTGGGCACACTCATTCTAACAGTTCAGTGTGCACACCTCCATGTGGGCACACTCATTCTAACATTCAGTGTGCACACCTCCATATGGACACACTCATTCTAACAGTTCAGAGTGCACACCTCCATGTGGGCACACTCATTCTAACAGTTCAGTGTGCACACCTCCATGTGGGCACACTCATTCTAACAGTTCAGTGTGCACACCTCCATGTGGGCACACTCATTCTACACAGTTCATTGTGCACACCTCCATGTGGACACAATCATTCTAACAGTTCAGTGTGCACACCTCCATGTGGGCACACCCATTCTAACAGTTCAGTGTGCACACCTCCATGTGGACACAATCATTCTAACATTTCAGTGTGCACACCTCCATGTGGACACACTCATTCTAACAGTTCAGTGTGCACACCTCCATGTGGACACACTCATTCTAACAGTTCAGTGTGCACACCTCCATGTGGACATATTCTAACAGTTCAGTGTGCACACCTCCATGTGGACACAATCATTCTAACAGTTCAGCGTACACAACTCCATGTGGGCAACTCATTCTAACAGTTCAGTGTGCACATCTCCACAGGCATACCCTCATTCTAAAAGTTCAGTGTAAACACCTCCATGTGGACACACTCATTCTAACAGTTCAGTGTGCACACCTCCATGTGGGCATACTCATTCTAACAGAACAGTGTGCACACCTCCAGGTGGGCACACTCATTCTAACAGTTCAGTGTGCACACCTCCATGTGGACACACTCATTCTAACAGTTCAGTGTGCACACCTCCATGTGGACACACTCATTCTAACAGTTCAGTGTGCACACCTCCATGTGGACACACTCATTCTAACAGTTCAGTGTGCACACCACCACAGGGATAAACTCATTCTAACCGTTCAGTGTGCACACCTCCATGTGGACACACTCATTCTCACAGTTCAGTGTCCACACCTCCATGTGGGCACACTCATTCTAACAGTTCAGTGTGCACACCTCCATGTGGGCATACTCATTCAAACAGAACAGTGTGCACACCTCCATGTTGGCACACTCATTCTAACAGTTCAATGTGCACACCTACATGTTGACACACTCATTCTAACAGTTCAGTGTGCACACCTCCATGTGGACACACTCATTCTAACAGTTCATTGTGCACACCTCCATGTGGACACACTCATTCTAACAGTTCATTGTGCTCACCTCCACAGGGATAAACTCATTCTAACAGTTCAGAGTGCACACCTCCATGTGGACACACTCATTCTAACAGTTCAGAATGCACACCTCTTTGTGGGCACACTCATTCTAACAGTTCAGTGTGCACACTTCCATGTGGACACACTCATTCTAACAGTTCAGTGTGCACACCTCCATGTGGACACACTCATTCTAACAGTTCAGTGTGCACACGTCCATGTGGACCCACTCATTCTAACAGTTCATTGTGTACACCACCATGTGGACACACTCATTCTAAAAATACAGTGTGCACACCTCCATGTGGACATATTCTAAGAGTTCAGTGTGCACAACTCCATGTGGGCACACTATTTCTAACAGTTCAGTGTGCACACCTCCATGTGGACACACTCATTCTAACAGTTCAGTGTGCACACCTCCATGTGGACACACTCATTCTAACAGTTCAGTGTGCACACCTCCATGTGGACACACTCATTCTAACAGTTCAGTGTGCACACCTCCATGTGGGCATACTCATTCTAACTGAACAGTGTGCAATCCTCCATGTGGACACACTCATTCTAATAGTTCAGTGTGCACACCTCCATGTGGACACACTCATTCTAACATTTCAGTGTGCACACCTCCATGTGGACACACTCATTGTAACAGAACAGTGTGCAAACCTCCATGTGTGCACACTCATTATAACAGTTCAGTGTGCACAGCTCCATGTGGACACACTCATTCTAACAGTTCAGTGTGCACACCTCCATGTGGACACACTCATTCTAACAGTTCATTGTGCACACCTCCATGTGGTCACACTCATTCTAACAGTTCATTGTGCACACCTCCACAGGGATAAACTCATTCTAACAGTTCAGTGTGCACACCTCCATGTGGACACACTCATTCTAACAGTTCAGTGTGCACACCTCCATGTGGGCACACTCATTCTAACAGTTCAGTGTGCACACCTCCATGTAGACACACTCATTCTAACAGTTCAGGGTGCACACCTCCATGTGGACACACTCATTCTAACAGTTCAGTGTGCACACCTCCATGTGGACCCACTCATTCTAACAGTTCATTGTGCACACCTCCATGTGGACACACTCATTCTAACAATACAGTGTGCACACCTCCATGTGGACATATTCTAACAGTTCAGTGTGCACACCTCCAAGTGGGCACACTCATTCTAACAGTTCAGTGTGCACACCTCCATGTGGACACACTCATTCTAACAGTTCAGTGTGCACATCTCCACAGGGATACACTCATTCTAACAGTTCAGTGTGCACACCTCCATGTGGACACACTCATTCTAACAGTTCAGTGTGCACACCTCCATGTGGGCACACTCATTCTAACAGTTCAGTGTGCACACTTCCATGTGGACACACTCATTCTAACAGTTCAGTGTGCACACCTCCATGTGGACATATTCTAACAGTTCAGTGTGCACACCTCCATGTTGGCACACTCATTCTAAAAGTTCAGTGTGCACACCTCCATGTGGACACACTCATTCTAACTCTTCAGTGTGCACATCTCCATGTGGACACACTCATTCTAACAGTTCAGTGTGCACACCTCCACAGGGACACACTCAATCTAACAGTTCAGTGTGCACACCTCCATGTGGACACACTCATTCTAACAGTTCAGTGTGCACACCTCCATGTGGACACACTCATTCTAACAGTTCAGTGTGCACACCTCCATGTAGACACACTCATTCTAACAGTTCAGTGTGCACACCTCCATGTGGACACACTCATTCTAACAGTTCAGTGTGCACACCTCCATGTGGACCCACTCATTCTAACAGTTCATTGTGCACACCTCCATGTGGACACACTCATTCTAACAATACAGTGTGCACACCTCCATGTGGACATATTCTAACAGTTCAGTGTGCACACCTCCAAGTGGGCACACTCATTCTAACAGTTCAGTGTGCACACCTCCATGTGGACACACTCATTCTAACAGTTCAGTGTGCACATCTCCACAGGGATACAATCATTCTAACAGTTCAGTGTGCACACCTCCATGTGGACACACTCATTCTAACAGTTCAGTGTGCACACCTCCATGTGGGCACACTCATTCTAACAGTTCAGTGTGCACACTTCCATGTGGACACACTCATTCTAACAGTTCAGTGTGCACACCTCCATGTGGGCACACTCATTCTAAAAGTTCAGTGTGCACACCTCCATGTGGACACACTCATTCTAACTCTTCAGTGTGCACATCTCCATGTGGACACACTCATTCTAACAGTTCAGTGTGCACACCTCCACAGGGACACACTCATTCTAACAGTTCAGTGTGCACACCTCCATGTGGACACACTCATTCTAACAGTTCAGGGTGCACACCTCCATGTGGGCACACTCATTCTAACAGTTCAGTGTGCACACTTCCATGTGGACACACTCATTCTAACAGTTCAGTGTGCACACCTCCATGTGGACATATTCTAACAGTTCAGAGTTCACACCTCCATGTGGGCACACTCATTCTAAAAGTTCAGTGTGCACACCTCCATGTGGACACACTCATTCTAATAGTTCAGTGTGCACACCTCCATGTGGGCACACTCATTTTAACAGTTCAGTGTGCACACCTCCATGTGGACACACTCATTCTAACAGTTCAGTGTGCACACTTCTACAGGGACACACTTATTCTAACAGTTCAGTGTGCACACCTCCATGTGGGCACAGTCATTCTAACAGTTCAGTGTGCACACCCTCATGTGGACACACTCATTCTAACAGTTCAGTGTGCACACCTCCATGTGGACACACTCATTCTAAAAATACAGTGTGCACACCTCCATGTGGACACACTCATTCTCACAGTTCAGTGTCCACACCTCCATGTGGGCACACTCATTCTAACAGTTCAGTGTGCACACCTCCATGTGGGCATACTCATTCAAACAGAACAGTGTGCACACCTCCATGTGGGCACACTCATTCTAACAGTTCAATGTGCACACCTACATGTGGACACACTCATTCTAACAGTTCAGTGTGCACACCTCCATGTGGACACACTCATTCTAACAGTTCATTGTGCACACCTCCATGTGGACACACTCATTCTAACAGTTCATTGTGCTCACCTCCACAGGGATAAACTCATTCTAACAGTTCAGAGTGCACACCTCCATGTGGACACACTCATTCTAACAGTTCAGAATGCACACCTCTTTGTGGGCACACTCATTCTAACAGTTCAGTGTGCACACTTCCATGTGGACACACTCATTCTAACAGTTCAGTGTGCACACCTCCATGTGGACACACTAATTCTAACAGTTCAGTGTGCACACGTCCATGTGGACCCACTCATTCTAACAGTTCATTGTGCACACCACCATGTGGACACACTCATTCTAAAAATACAGTGTGCACACCTCCATGTGGACATATTCTAAGAGTTCAGTGTGCACACCTCCATGTGGGCACACTATTTCTAACAGTTCAGTGTGCACACCTCCATGTGGACACACTCATTCTAACAGTTCAGTGTGCACACCTCCATGTGGACACACTCATTCTAACAGTTCAGTGTGCACACCTCCATGTGGACACACTCATTCTAACAGTTCAGTGTGCACACCTCCATGTGAGCATACTCATTCTAACTGAACAGTGTGCAATCCTCCATGTGGACACACTCATTCTAATAGTTCAGTGTGCACACCTCCATGTGGACACACTCATTCTAACAGTTCAGTGTGCACACCTCCATGTGGACACACTCATTGTAACAGAACAGTGTGCAAACCTCCATGTGGGCACACTCATTATAACAGTTCAGTGTGCACAGCTCCATGTGGACACACTCATTCTAACAGTTCAGTGTGCACACCTCCATGTGGACACACTCATTCTAACAGTTCATTGTGCACACCTCCATGTGGTCACACTCATTCCAACAGTTCATTGTGCACACCTCCACAGGGATAAACTCATTCTAACAGTTCAGTGTGCACACCTCCATGTGGACACACTCATTCTAACAGTTCAGTGTGCACACCTCCATGTGGGCACACTCATTCTAACAGTTCAGTGTGCACACCTCCATGTAGACACACTCATTCTAACAGTTCAGGGTGCACACCTCCATGTGGACACACTCATTCTAACAGTTCAGTGTGCACACCTCCATGTGGACCCACTCATTCTAACAGTTCATTGTGCACACCTCCATGTGGACACACTCATTCTAACAATACAGTGTGCACACCTCCATGTGGACATATTCTAACAGTTCAGTGTGCACACCTCCAAGTGGGCACACTCATTCTAACAGTTCAGTGTGCACACCTCCATGTGGACACACTCATTCTAACAGTTCAGTGTGCACATCTCCACAGGGATACACTCATTCTAACAGTTCAGTGTGCACACCTCCATGTGGACACACTCATTCTAACAGTTCAGTGTGCACACCTCCATGTGGGCACACTCATTCTAACAGTTCAGTGTGCACACTTCCATGTGGACACACTCATTCTAACAGTTCAGTGTGCACACCTCCATGTGGACATATTCTAACAGTTCAGTGTGCACACCTCCATGTTGGCACACTCATTCTAAAAGTTCAGTGTGCACACCTCCATGTGGACACACTCATTCTAACTCTTCAGTGTGCACATCTCCATGTGGACACACTCATTCTAACAGTTCAGTGTGCACACCTCCACAGGGACACACTCAATCTAACAGTTCAGTGTGCACACCTCCATGTGGACACACTCATTCTAACAGTTCAGTGTGCACACCTCCATGTGGACACACTCATTCTAACAGTTCAGTGTGCACACCTCCATGTAGACACACTCATTCTAACAGTTCAGTGTGCACACCTCCATGTGGAGACACTCATTCTAACAGTTCAGTGTGCACACCTCCATGTGGACCCACTCATTCTAACAGTTCATTGTGCACACCTCCATGTGGACACACTCATTCTAACAATACAGTGTGCACACCTCCATGTGGACATATTCTAACAGTTCAGTGTGCACACCTCCAAGTGGGCACACTCATTCTAACAGTTCAGTGTGCACACCTCCATGTGGACACACTCATTCTAACAGTTCAGTGTGCACATCTCCACAGGGATACAATCATTCTAACAGTTCAGTGTGCACACCTCCATGTGGACACACTCATTCTAACAGTTCAGTGTGCACACCTCCATGTGGGCACACTCATTCTAACAGTTCAGTGTGCACACTTCCATGTGGACACACTCATTCTAACAGTTCAGTGTGCACACCTCCATGTGGACATATTCTAACAGTTCAGTGTGCACACCTCCATGTGGGCACACTCATTCTAAAAGTTCAGTGTGCACACCTCCATGTGGACACACTCATTCTAACTCTTCAGTGTGCACATCTCCATGTGGACACACTCATTCTAACAGTTCAGTGTGCACACCTCCACAGGGACACACTCATTCTAACACTTCGGTGTGCACACCTCCATGTGGACACACTCATTCTAACAGTTCAGTGTGCACACCTCCATGTGGGCACACTCATTCTAACAGTTCAGTGTGCACACTTCCATGTGGACACACTCATTCTAACAGTTCAGTGTGCACACCTCCATGTGGACATATTCTAACAGTTCAGAGTTCACACCTCCATGTGGGCACACTCATTCTAAAATTTCAGTGTGCACAACTCCATGTGGACACACTCATTCTAATAGTTCAGTGTGCACACCTCCATGTGGGCACACTCATTTTAACAGTTCAGTGTGCACACCTCCATGTGGACACACTCATTCTAACAGTTCAGTGTGCACACTTCTACAGGGACACACTTATTCTAACAGTTCAGTGTGCACACCTCCATGTGGGCACAGTCATTCTAACAGTTCAGTGTGCACACCCTCATGTGGACACACTCATTCTAACAGTTCAGTGTGCACACCTCCATGTGGACACACACATTCTAACAATACAGTGTGCACACCTCCATGTGGACACACTCATTCTAACAGTTCAGTGTGCACACCTCCATGTGGACACACTCATTCTAACAGTTCAGTGTGCACTCCTCCATGAGGACACACTCATTCTAACAGTTCAGTGTGCACACCTCCATGTGGACACACTCATTCTAACAGTTCAGTGTTCACACCTCCTTGTGGGCACACTCATTCTAAAAGTTCAGTGTGGACACCTCCATGTGGGCACAGACATTTTAACACTTCAGTGTGCACACTTCCATGTGGACACACTCATTCTAACAGTTCAGTGTGCACACCTCCACAGGGACACACTCATTCTAACAGTTCAATGTGCACACCTCCATGTGGGCACAGTCATTCTAACAGTTCAGTGTGCACACCTCCATGTGGACACACTCATTCTATCAGTTCAGTGTGCACACCTCCATGTGGACACACTCATTCTATCAGTTCAGTGTGCACACCTCCATGTGGACACAATCATTCTAACAGTTCAGTGTGCACACCTCCATGTGGACAAATTCTAACACTTCGGTGTGCACACCTCCATGTGGACACACTCATTCTAACAGTTCAGTGTGCACACCTCCATGTGGGCACAGACATTTTAACAGTTCAGTGTGCACACCTCCATGTGGACACAATCATTCTAACAGTTCAGTGTGCACACCTCCATGTGGACACATTCTAACAGTTCAGTGTGCACACCTCCATGTGGACACACTCATTCTAACAGTTCAGTGTCCACACCTCCATGTGGGCACACTCATTCTAACAGTTCAGTGTGAACACCTCCATGTGGACACACTCATTCTAACAGTTCAGTGTGCACACCTCCATGTGGACACACTCATTCTAACAGTTCAGTGTGCACACCTCCATGTGGGCACACTCATTCTAACAGTTCAATGTGCACACCACCATGTGGGCATACTCATTCTAACAGAACAGTGTTCACACCTCCATGTGGGCACACTCATTCTAACAGTTCAGTGTGCACACCTCCATGTGGACACACTCATTCTAACAGTTCAGTGTGCACACCTCCATGTGGACACACTCATTCTAACAGTTCAGTGTGCACACCTCCAGGTGGACACACTCATTCTAACAGTTCAGTGTGCACATCTCCACAGGGATACACTAATTCTAACAGTTCAGTGTGCACACTTCCATGTGGACACACTCATTCTAACAGTTCAGTGTGCACACCTCCATGTGGACACACTCATTCTAACAGTTCAGTGTGCACACCTCCATGTGGGCACACTCATTCTAACAGTTCAGTGTGCACACCTCCATGTGGACACACTCATTCTAACAGTTCAGTGTGCACATCTCCACAGGGACACACTCATTCTAATAGTTCAGTGTGCACACCTCCATGTGGACACACTCATTCTAACAGTTCAGTGTGCACACCTCAATGTGGATACACTCATTCTAACAGTTCAGTGTGCACACTTCTACAGGGACACACTTATTCTAACAGTTCAGTGTGCACACCTCCATGTGGACACACTCATTCTAACAGTTCAGTGTGCACATCTCCACAGGGATACACTCATTCTAACAGTTCAGTGTGCACACCTCCATGTGGACACACTCATTCTAACAGTTCAGTGTGCACACTTCTACAGGGACACACTTATTCTAACAGTTCAGTGTGCACACCTCCATGTGGGCACAGTCATTCTAACAGTTCAGTGTGCACACCTCCATGTGGACACACTCATTCTAACAGTTCAGTGTGCACACCTCCATGTGGACACACTCATTCTAACATTTCAGTGTGCACACCTCCATGTGGACACACTCATTCTAACAGTTCAGTGTGCACACCTCCATGTGGACACACTCATTCTAACAGTTCAGTGTGCACTCCTCCATGTGGACACACTCATTCTAACAGTTCAGTGTGCACACCTCCAAGTGGACACACTCATTCTAACAGTTCAGTGTTCACACCTCCTTGTGGGCACACTCATTCTAAAAGTTCAGGGTGGACACCTCCATGTGGGCACAGACATTTTAACAGTTCAGTGTCCACACCTCCATGTGGACACAATCAATCTAACAGTTCAGTGTGCACACCTCCATGTGGACACATTCTAACAGTTCAATGTGCACACCTCCATGTGGACACACTCATTCTAACAGTTCAGTGTGCACACCGCCATGTTGGCACACTCATTCTAACAGTTCAGTGTGCACACCTCCATGTGGGCACTCTCATTCTAACAGTTCAGTGTGCACACCTCCATGTGGACACACTCGTTCTAACAGTTCAGTGTGCACACCTCCATGTGGGCACACTCATTCTAACAGTTCAGTGTGCACATCTCCACAGGGATACACTAATTCTAACAGTTCAGTGTGCACACCTCCATGTGGACACACTCATTCTAACAGTTCAGTGTGCACACCTACATGTGGACAGACTCAATCTAACAGTTCAGTGTACACAACTCCATGTGGACACACTCATTCTAACAGTTCAGTGTGCACACCTCCATGTGGATACACTCATTCTAACAGTACAGTGTGCACACCTCCATGTGGACATATTCTAACAGTTCAGTGTGCACACATCCATGTGGGCACACTCATTCTAACAGTTCAATGTGCACACCACCATGTGGGCATACTCATTCTAACAGAACAGTGTTCACACCTCCATGAGGGCACACTCATTCTAACAGTTCAGTGTGCACACCTCCATGTGGACACACTCATTCTAACAGTTCAGTGTGCACACCTCCATGTGGACACACTCATTCTAACAGTTCAGTGTGCACACCTCCAGGTGGACACACTCATTCTAACAGTTCAGTGTGCACATCTCCACAGGGATACACTAATTCTAACAGTTCAGTGTGCACACCTCCATGTGGACACACTCATTCTAACAGTTCAGTGTGCACATCTCCACAGGGATACACTCATTCTAACAGTTCAGTGTGCACACCTCCATGTGGTCACACTCATTCTAACAGTTCAGTGTGCACACCTCGATGTTGACACACTCATTCTAACAATACAGTGTGCACACCTCCATGTGGACATATACTAACAGTTCAGTGTGCACACCTCCATGTGGGCACACTCATTCTAACAGTTCAGTGTGCACACCTCCATGTGGGCACACTCATTCTAACATTTCATTGTGCACACCTCCATGTGGACACACTCATTCTGACAGTTCAGTGTGCACACCTCCATGTGGACACACTCATTCTAACAGTTCAGTGTGCACATCTCCACAGGGACACACTCATTCTAACAGTTCAGTGTGCACACCTCCATGTGGACACACTCATTCTAACAGTTCAGTGTTCACACCTCAATGTGGATACACTCATTCTAACAATACAGTGTGCACACCTCCATGTGGACATATTCTAACAGTTCAGTGTGCACACCTCCATGTGGACACAATCATTCTAACAGTTCAGCGTACACAACTCCATGTGGGCAACTCATTCTAACAGTTCAGTGTGCACACCACCACAGGGATAAACTCATTCTAACCGTTCAGTGTGCACACCTCCATGTGGACACACTCATTCTCACAGTTCAGTGTCCACACCTCCATGTGGGCACACTCATTCTAACAGTTCAGTGTGCACACCTCCATGTGGGCATACTCTTTCAAACAGAACAGTGTGCACACCTCCATGTGGACACAATCATTCTAACAGTTCATTGTGCTCACCTCCACAGGGATAAACTCATTCTAACAGTTCAGTGTGCACACCTCCATGTGGACACACTCATTCTAACAGTTCAGTGTGCACACCTCCATGTGGACACATTCTAACAGTTCAGTAGGCACACCTCCAGGTGGACACACTCATTCTAACAGTTCAGTGTGCACATCTCCACAGGGATACACTAATTCTAACAGTTCAGTGTCCACACGTCCATGTGGACACACTCATTCTAACAGTTCAGTGTGCACACCTCCATGTGGACACACTCATTCTAACAGTTCAGTGTGCACATCTCCACAGGGATACACTCATTCTAACAGTTCAGTGTGCACACCTCCATGTGGGCACACTCATTCTAACAGTTCAGTGTGCACACCTACATGTGGACACACTCATTCTAACAATACAGTGTGCACACCTCCATGTGGACATATTCTAACAGTTCAGTGTGCACACCTCCATGTGGGCACACTCATTCTAACAGTTAGGTGTGCACACCTCCATGTGGACACACTCATTCTAACAGTTCAGTGTGCACATCTACACAGGGATACACTCATTCTAAAAGTTCAGTGTGCACACCTCCATGTGGACACACTCATTCTAACAGTTCAGTGTGCACACCTCCATGTGGGCATACTCATTCTAACAGAACAGTGTGCACACCTCCAGGTGGGCACACTCATTCTAACACTTCAGTGTGCACACCTCCATGTGGACACACTCATTCTAACAGTTCAGTGTGCACACCTCCATGTGGACACACACATTCTAACAGTTCATTGTGCACACCTCCATGTGGACACACTCATTCTAACAGTTCAGTGTGCACACCACCACAGGGATAAACTCATTCTAACCGTTCAGTGTGCACACCTCCATGTGGACACACTCATTCTCACAGTTCAGTGTCCACACCTCCATGTGGGCACACTCATTCTAACAGTTCAGTGTGCACACCTCCATGTGGGCATACTCATTCAAACAGAACAGTGTGCACACCTCCATGTGGGCACACTCATTCTAACAGTTCATTGTGCACACCTCCATGTGGACACACTCATTCTAACAGTTCAGTGTGCACACCTCCATGTGGACACACTCATTCTAACAGTTCATTGTGCACACCTCCATGTGGACACACTCATTCTAACAGTTCATTGTGCTCACCTCCACAGGGATAAACTCATTCTAACAGTTCAGTGTTCACACCTCCATGTGGACACACTCATTCTAACAGTTCAGAATGCACACCTCCTTGTGGGCACACTCATTCTAACAGTTCAGTGTGCACACTTCCATGTGGACACACTCATTCTAACAGTTCAGTGTGCACACCTCCATGTGGACACACTCATTCTAACAGTTCAGTGTGCACACCTCCATGTGGACCCACTCATTCTAACAGTTCATTGTGCACACCAACATGTGGACACACTCATTCTAAAAATACAGTGTGCACACCTCCATGTGGGCACACTCATTCTAACAGTTCAGTGTGCACACCTCCATGTGGACACACTCATTCTAACGGTTCAGTGTGCACACCTCCATGTGGACACACTCATTCTAACAGTTCAGTGTGCACACCTCCATGTGGACACACTCGTTCTAACAGTTCAGTGTGCACACCTCCATGTGGACACACTCATTCTAACAGTTCAGTGTGCACACCTCCATGTGGACACACTCATTCTAACAGTTCAGTGTGCACACCTCCATGTGGGCATACTCATTCTAACAGAACAGTGTGCACACCTCCATGTGGGCACACTCATTCTAATAGTTCAGTGTGCACACCTCCATGTGGACACACTCATTCTAACAGTTCAGTGTGCACACCTCCATGTGGACACACTCATTCTAACAGTTCAGTGTGCACACCTCCATGTGGACACACTCATTCTAACAGTTCAGTGTGCACAACTCCATGTGGACACACTCATTCTAACAAAACAGTGTGCACACCTCCATGTCGACACACGCATTCTAACAGTTCATTGTGCACACCTCCATGTGGACACACTCATTCTATCAGTTCAATGTGCACACCTACATGTGGACACACTCATTCTAACAGTTCAGTGTGCACACCTCCATGTGGTCAAATTCTAACACTTCGGTGTGCACACCTCCATGTGGACACACTCATTCTAACAGTTCAGTGTGCACACCTACATGTGGACACACTCATTCTAACAATACAGTGTGCACACCTCCATGTTGACATATTGTAACAGTTCAGTGTGCACACCTCCATGTGGACATATTCTAACAGTTCAGTGTGCACATCTCCACAGGGACACACTCATTCTAACAGTTCAGTGTGCACACCTCAATGTGGATACACTCATTCTAACAATACAGTGTGCACACCTCCATGTGGACATATTCTAACAGTTCAGTGTGCACACCTCCATGTGGACAAAATCATTCTAACAGTTCATTGTGCACACCTCCATGTGGACACACTCATTCTAACAGTTCAGTGTGCACACCACCACAGGGATAAACTCATTCTAACCGTTCAGTGTGCACACCTCCATGTGGACACACTCATTCTAACAGTTCAGTGTGCACACCTCCATGTGGACACACTCATTGTAACAGTTCATTGTGCACATCTCCATGTGGACACACTCATTCTAAAAGTTCAGTGTGCACACCTCCATGTTGACACACTCATTCTAACAGTTCATTGTGCACACCTCCATGTGGACACACTCATTCTAACAGTTCAGTGTGCACACCTCCATGTGGACACACTCATTGTAACAGTTCAGTGTGCACAACTCCATGTGGACACACTCATTCTAACAAAACAGTGTGCACACCTCCATGTCGACACACGCATTCTAACAGTTCATTGTGCACACCTCCATGTGGACACACTCATTCTATCAGTTCAATGTGCACACCTACATGTGGACACACTCATTCTAACAGTTCAGTGTGCACACCTCCATGTGGTCAAATTCTAACACTTCGGTGTGCACACCTCCATGTGGACACACTCATTCTAACAGTTCAGTGTGCACACCTACATGTGGACACACTCATTCTAACAATACAGTGTGCACACCTCCATGTTGACATATTGTAACAGTTCAGTGTGCACACCTCCATGTGGACATATTCTAACAGTTCAGTGTGCACATCTCCACAGGGACACACTCATTCTAACAGTTCAGTGTGCACACCTCAATGTGGATACACTCATTCTAACAATACAGTGTGCACACCTCCATGTGGACATATTCTAACAGTTCAGTGTGCACACCTCCATGTGGACAAAATCATTCTAACAGTTCATTGTGCACACCTCCATGTGGACACACTCATTCTAACAGTTCAGTGTGCACACCACCACAGGGATAAACTCATTCTAACCGTTCAGTGTGCACACCTCCATGTGGACACACTCATTCTAACAGTTCAGTGTGCACACCTCCATGTGGACACACTCATTGTAACAGTTCATTGTGCACATCTCCATGTGGACACACTCATTCTAAAAGTTCAGTGTGCACACCTCCATGTTGACACACTCATTCTAACAGTTCATTGTGCACACCTCCATGTGGACACACTCATTCTAACAGTTCAGTGTCCACACCTCCATGTGGGCACACTCATTCTAACAGTTCAGTGTGCACACCTCCATGTGGGCATACTCATTCAAACAGAACAGTGTGCACACCTCCATGTGGGCACACTCATTCTAACAGTTCAATGTGCACACCTCCATGTGGACACACTCATTCTAACAGTTCAGTGTGCACACCTCCATGTGGACACACTCATTCTAACAGTTCATTGTGCACACCTCCATGTGGACACACTCATTCTAACAGTTCATTGTGCTCACCTCCACAGGGATAAACTCATTCTAACAGTTCAGTGTGCACACCTCCATGTGGACACACTCATTCTAACAGTTCAGAATGCACACCTCTTTGTGGGCACACTCATTCTAACAGTTCAGTGTGCACACTTCCATGTGGACACACTCATTCTAACAGTTCAGTGTGCACACCTCCATGTGGACACACTCATTCTAACAGTTCAGTGTGCACATCTCGATGTGGACCCACTCATTCTAACAGTTCATTGTGCACACCACCATGTGGACACACTCATTCTAAAAATACAGTGTGCACACCTCCATGTGGACATATTCTAACAGTTCAGTGTGCACACCTCCATGTGGGCACACTCATTCTAACAGTTCAGTGTGCACACCTCCATGTGGACACACTCATTCTAACAGTTCAGTGTGCACACCTCCATGTGGACACACTCATTCTAACAGTTCAGTGTGCACACCTCCATGTGGACACACTCATTCTAACAGTTCAGTGTGCACACCTCCATGTGGGCATACTCATTCTAACAGAACAGTGTGCACACCTCCATGTGGGCACACTCATTCTAATAGTTCAGTGTGCACACCTCCATGTGGACACACTCATTCTAACAGTTCAGTGTGCACACCTCCATGTGGACACACTCATTGTAACAGAACAGTGTGCAAACCTCCATGTGGGCACACTCATTATAACAGTTCAGTGTGCACACCTCCACAGGGATAAACTCATTCTAACAGTTCAGTGTGCACACCTCCATGTGGACACACTCATTCTAACAGTTCAGTGTGCACACCTCCCTGTGGGCACACTCATTCTAACAGTTCAGTGTGCACACCTCCATGTGGACACACTCATTCTAACAGTTCAGTGTGCACACCTCCATGTGGATATATTCTAACAGTTCAGTGTGCACACCTCCAAGTGGGCACACTCATTCTAACAGTTCAGTGTGCACACCTCCATGTGGACACACTCATTCTAACAGTTCAGTGTGCACATCTCCACAGGGATACAATCATTCTAACAGTTCAGTGTGCACACCTCCATGTGGACACACTCATTCTAACAGTTCAGTGTGCACACCTCCATGTGGGCACACTCATTCTAACAGTTCAGTGTGCACACTTCCATGTGGACACACTCATTCTAACAGTTCAGTGTGCACACCTCCATGTGGACATATTCTAACAGTTCAGTGTGCACACCTCCATCTGGGCACACTCATTCTAAAAGTTCAGTGTGCACACCTCCATGTGTACACACTCATTCTAACTCTTCAGTGTGCACATCTCCATGTGGACACACTCATTCTAACAGTTCAGTGTGCACACCTCCACAGGGACACACTCATTCTAACAGTTCAGTGTGCACACCTCCATGTGGACACACTCATTCTAACAGTTCAGTCTGCACACCTCCATGTGGGCACTCTCATTCTAACAGTTCAGTGTGCACACTTCCATGTGGACACACTCATTCTAACAGTTCAGTGTGCACACCTCCATGTGGACATATTCTAACAGTTCAGTGTGCACACCTCCATGTGGGCACACTCATTCTAAAAGTTCAGTGTGCACACCTCCATGTGGACCCACTCATTCTAATAGTTCAGTGTGCACACCTGCATGTGGACACACTCATTCTAACAGTTCAGTGTGCACACCTCCATGTGGACACACTCATTTTAACAGTTCAGTGTGCACACCTCCATGTGGACACACTCATTCTAACCGTTCAGTGTGCACACCTCCATGTGGACACACTCATTCTAACAGTTCAGTGTGCACACTTCTACAGGGACACACTTATTCTAACAGTTCAGTGTGCACACCTCCATGTGGGCACAGTCATTCTAACAGTTCAGTGTGCACACCCTCATGTGGACACACTCATTCTAACAGTTCAGTGTGCACTCCTCCATGTGAACACACTCATTCTAACAGTTCAGTGTGCACACCTCCATGTGGACACACTCATTCTAACAGTTCAGTGTTCACACCTCCTTGTGGGCACACTCATTCTAAAAGTTCAGTGTGGACACCTCCATGTGGGCACAGACATTTTAACAGTTCAGTGTGCACACTTCCATGTGGACACACTCATTCTAACAGTTCAGTGTGCACACCTCCATGTGGACACATTCTAACAGTTCAGCGTGCACACCTCCATGTGGACACACTCATTCTAACAGTTCAGTGTGCACACCTCCATGTGGGCACTCTCATTCTAACAGTTCAGTGTGCACACCTCCATGTGGACACACTCGTTCTAACAGTTCAGTGTGCACACCTCCGAGTGGGCACACTCATTCTAACAGTTCAATGTGCACACCTCCATGTGGACACACTCATTCTAACAGTTCAGTGTGCACACCTCCATGTGGACACACTCATTCTAACAGTTCATTGTGCACACCTCCATGTGGACACACTCATTCTAACAGTTCATTGTGCTCACCTCCACAGGGATAAACTCATTCTAACAGTTCAGTGTGCACACCTCCATGTGGACACACTCATTCTAATAGTTCAGAATGCACACCTCTTTGTGGGCACACTCATTCTAACAGTTCAGTGTGCACACTTCCATGTGGACACACTCATTCTAACAGTTCAGTGTGCACACCTCCATGTGGACACACTCATTCTAACAGTTCAGTGTGCACACCTCGATGTGGACCCACTCATTCTAACAGTTCATTGTGCACACCACCATGTGGACACACTCATTCTAAAAATACAGTGTGCACACCTCCATGTGGACATAGTCTAACAGTTCAGTGTGCACACCTCCATGTGGGCACACTCATTCTAACAGTTCAGTGTGCACACCTCCATGTGGACACACTCATTCTAACAGTTCAGTGTGCACACCTCCATGTGGACACACTCATTCTAACAGTTCAGTGTGCACACCTCCATGTGGACACACTCATTCTAACAGTTCAGTGTGCACACCTCCATGTGGGCATACTCATTCTAACAGAACAGTGTGCACACCTCCATGTGGGCACACTCATTCTAATAGTTCAGTGTGCACACCTCCATGTGGACACACTCACTCTAACAGTTCAGTGTGCACACCTCCATGTGGACACACTCATTGTAACAGAACAGTGTGCAAACCTCCATGTAGGCACACTCATTATAACAGTTCAGTGTGCACACCTCCACAGGGATAAACTCATGCTAACAGTTCAGTGTGCACACCTCCATGTGGACACACTCATTCTAACAGTTCAGTGTGCACACCTCCATGTGGACACACTCATTCTAACCGTTCAGTGTGCACACCTCCATGTGGGCACACTCATTCTAACAGTTCAGTGTGCACACCTCCATGTGGACACACTCATTCTAACCGTTCAGTGTGCACACCTCCATGTGGACACACTCATTCTAACAGTTCAGTGTGCACACTTCTACAGGGACACACTTATTCTAACAGTTCAGTGTGCACACCTCCATGTGGGCACAGTCATTCTAACAGTTCAGTGTGCACACCCTCATGTGGACACACTCATTCTAACAGTTCAGTGTGCACTCCTCCATGTGAACACACTCATTCTAACAGTTCAGTGTGCACACCTCCATGTGGACACACTCATTCTAACAGTTCAGTGTTCACACCTCCTTGTGGGCACACTCATTCTAAAAGTTCAGTGTGGACACCTCCATGTGGGCACAGACATTTTAACAGTTCAGTGTGCACACTTCCATGTGGACACACTCATTCTAACAGTTCAGTGTGCACACCTCCATGTGGACACATTCTAACAGTTCAGCGTGCACACCTCCATGTGGACACACTCATTCTAACAGTTCAGTGTGCACACCTCCATGTGGGCACTCTCATTCTAACAGTTCAGTGTGCACACCTCCATGTGGACACACTCGTTCTAACAGTTCAGTGTGCACACCTCCGAGTGAGCACACTCATTCTAACAGTTCAATGTGCACACCTCCATGTGGACACACTCATTCTAACAGTTCAGTGTGCACACCTCCATGTGGACACACTCATTCTAACAGTTCATTGTGCACACCTCCATGTGGACACACTCATTCTAACAGTTCATTGTGCTCACCTCCACAGGGATAAACTCATTCTAACAGTTCAGTGTGCACACCTCCATGTGGACACACTCATTCTAATAGTTCAGAATGCACACCTCTTTGTGGGCACACTCATTCTAACAGTTCAGTGTGCACACTTCCATGTGGACACACTCATTCTAACAGTTCAGTGTGCACACCTCCATGTGGACACACTCATTCTAACAGTTCAGTGTGCACACCTCGATGTGGACCCACTCATTCTAACAGTTCATTGTGCACACCACCATGTGGACACACTCATTCTAAAAATACAGTGTGCACACCTCCATGTGGACATAGTCTAACAGTTCAGTGTGCACACCTCCATGTGGGCACACTCATTCTAACAGTTCAGTGTGCACACCTCCATGTGGACACACTCATTCTAACAGTTCAGTGTGCACACCTCCATGTGGACACACTCATTCTAACAGTTCAGTGTGCACACCTCCATGTGGACACACTCATTCTAACAGTTCAGTGTGCACACCTCCATGTGGGCATACTCATTCTAACAGAACAGTGTGCACACCTCCATGTGGGCACACTCATTCTAATAGTTCAGTGTGCACACCTCCATGTGGACACACTCATTCTAACAGTTCAGTGTGCACACCTCCATGTGGACACACTCATTGTAACAGAACAGTGTGCAAACCTCCATGTAGGCACACTCATTATAACAGTTCAGTGTGCACACCTCCACAGGGATAAACTCATGCTAACAGTTCAGTGTGCACACCTCCATGTGGACACACTCATTCTAACAGTTCAGTGTGCACACCTCCATGTGGGCACACTCATTCTAACAGTTCAGTGTGCACACCTCCATGTGGACACACTCATTCTAACAGTTCAGTGTGCACACCTCCATGTGGACATATTCTAACAGTTCAGTGTGCACACCTCCAAGTGGGCACACTCATTCTAACAGTTCAGTGTGCACACCTCCATGTGGACACACTCATTCTAACAGTTCAGTGTGCACATCTCCACAGGGATACAATCATTCTAACAGTTCAGTGTGCACACCTCCATGTGGACACACTCATTCTAACAGTTCAGTGTGCACACCTCCATGTGGGCACACTCATTCTAACAGTTCAGTGTGCACACTTCCATGTGGACACACTCATTCTAACAGTTCAGTGTGCACACCTCCATGTGGACATATTCTAACAGTTCAGTGTGCACACCTCCATGTGGGCACACTCATTCTAAAAGTTCAGTGTGCACACCTCCATGTGGACACACTCATTCTAACTCTTCAGTGTGCACATCTCCATGTGGACACACTCATTCTAACAGTTCAGTGTGCACACCTCCACAGGTACACACTCATTCTAACAGTTCAGTGTGCACACCTCCATGTGGACACACTCATTCTAACAGTTCAGTGTGCACACCTCCATGTGGGCACTCTCATTCTAACAGTTCAGTGTGCACACTTCCATGTGGACACACTCATTCTAACAGTTCAGTGTGCACACCTCCATGTGGGCACACTCATTCTAACAGTTCAGTGTGCACACCTCCATGTGGACACACTCATTCTAACAGTTCAGTGTGCACACCTCCATGTGGACACACTCATTCTAACAGTTCAGTGTGCACACTTCTACAGGGACACACTTATTCTAACAGTTCAGTGTGCACACCTCCATGTGGGCACAGTCATTCTAACAGTTCAGTGTGCACACCCTCATGTGGACACACTCATTCTAACAGTTCAGTGTGCACTCCTCCATGTGAACACACTCATTCTAACAGTTCAGTGTGCACACCTCCATGTGGACACACTCATTCTAACAGTTCAGTGTTCACACCTCCTTGTGGGCACACTCATTCTAAAAGTTCAGTGTGGACACCTCCATGTGGGCACAGACATTTTAACAGTTCAGTGTGCACACTTCCATGTGGACACACTAATTCTAACAGTTCAGTGTGCACACTTCCATGTGGACACACTAATTCTAACAGTTCAGTGTGCACACCTCCATGTGGACACATTCTAACAGTTCAGTGTGCACACCTCCATGTGGACACACTCATTCTAACAGTTCAGTGTGCACACTGCCATGTTGGCACACTCATTCTAACAGTTCAGTGTGCACACCTCCATGTGGACACACTCGTTCTAACAGTTCAGTGTGCACACCTCCATGTGGGCACACTCATTCTAACAGTTCAGTGTGCACATCTCCACAGGGATACACTAATTCTAACAGTTCAGTGTGCACACCTACATGTGGACAGACTCAATCTAACAGTTCAGTGTACACAACTCCATGTGGACACGCATATTCTAACAGTTCAGTGTGCACACCTCCATGTGGACACACTCATTCTAACAGTTCAGTGTGCACACCTCCATGTGGATACACTCATTCAAACAGTACAGTGTGCACACCTCCATGTGGACATATTCTAACAGTTCAGTGTGCACACCTCCATGTTGGCACACTCATTCTAAAAGTTCAGTGTGCACACCTCCATGTGGACACAATCATTCTAACAGTTCAGTGTGCACACCTCCATGTGGACACACTCATTCTAACAGTTCAGTGTGCACACCTCCACAGGGACACACTCATTCTAACAGTTCAGTCTGCACACCTCCGTGTGGACACAGTCATTCTAACAGTTCAGTGTGCACACCTCCATGTGGACACAATCATTCTAACAGTTCAGTGTACACAACTCCATGTGGGCACACTCATTCTAACAGTTCAGTGTGCACACCTCCATGTGGACACACTCATTCTAACAGTTTAGTGTGCACACCTCCATGTGGGCACACTCATTCTAACAGTTCAGTGTGCACACTTCCATGTGGACACACATTCTAACAGTTCAGTGTGGACACCTCCATATGTACACACTCATTCTAACAGTTCAGTGTGCACACCTCCACAGGGACACACTCATTCTAACAGTTCAGTGTGTACACCTCCATGTGGGCACAGTCATTCTAACAGTTCAGTGTGCACACCTCCATGTGGACACACTCATTCTAACAGTTCAGTGTGCACACCTCCATGTGGACACACTCATTCTATCAGTTCAGTGTGCACACCTCCATGTGGACACAATCATTCTAACAGTTCAGTGTGCACACCTCCATGTGGACAAATTCTAACACTTCGGTGTGCACACCTCCATGTGGACACACTCATTCTAACAGTTCAGTGTGCACACCTCCATGTGGGCACACTCATTCTAACAGTTCAGTGTGCACACCTCCATGTGGACACACTCATTCTAACAGTTCAGTGTGCACACCTCCATGTGGACATATTCTAACAGTTCAGTGTGCACACCTCCAAGTGGGCACACTCATTCTAACAGTTCAGTGTGCACACCTCCATGTGGACACACTCATTCTAACATTTCAGTGTGCACATCTCCACAGGGATACAATCATTCTAACAGTTCAGTGTGCACACCTCCATGTGGACACACTCATTCTAACAGTTCAGTGTGCACACCTCCATGTGGGCACACTCATTCTAACAGTTCAGTGTGCACACTTCCATGTGGACACACTCATTCTAACAGTTCAGTGTGCACACCTCCATGTGGACATATTCTAACAGTTCAGTGTGCACACCTCCATGTGGGCACACTCATTCTAAAAGTTCAGTGTGCACACCTCCATGTGGACACACTCATTCTAACTCTTCAGTGTGCACATCTCCATGTGGACACACTCATTCTAACAGTTCAGTGTGCACACCTCCATGTGGACACACTCATTCTAACAGTTCAGTGTGCACACCTCCATGTGGGCACTCTCATTCTAACAGTTCAGTGTGCACACTTCCATGTGGACACACTCATTCTAACAGTTCAGTGTGCACACCTCCATGTGGACATATTCTAACAGTTCAGTGTGCACACCTCCATGTGGGCACACTCATTCTAAAAGTTCAGTGTGCACACCTCCATGTGGACACACTCATTCTAATAGTTCAGTGTGCACACCTCCATGTGGGCACACTCATTCTAACAGTTCAGTGTGCGCACCTCCATGTGGACACACTCATTCTAACAGTTCAGTGTGCACACCTCCATGTGGACACACTCATTCTAACAGTTCAGTGTGCACACTTCTACAGGGACACACTTATTCTAACAGTTCAGTGTGCACACCTCCATGTGGGCACAGTCATTCTAACAGTTCAGTGTGCACACCCTCATGTGGACACACTCATTCTAACAGTTCAGTGTGCACACCTCCATGTGGGCACACTCATTCTAACAGTTCAATGTGCACACCTCCATGTGGACACACTCATTCTAACAGTTCAGTGTGCACACCTCCATGTGGACACACTCATTCTAACAGTTCATTGTGCACACCTCCATGTGGACACACTCATTCTAACAGTTCATTGTGCTCACCTCCACAGGGATAAACTCATTCTAACAGTTCAGTGTGCACACCTCCATGTGGACACACTCATTCTAACAGTTCAGAATGCACACCTCTTTGTGGGCACACTCATTCTAACAGTTCAGTGTGCACACCTCCATGTGGACACACTCATTCTAACAGTTCAGTGTGCACATCTCGATGTGGACCCACTCATTCTAACAGTTCATTGTGCACACCACCATGTGGACACACTCATTCTAAAAATACAGTGTGCACACCTCCATGTGGACATATTCTAACAGTTCAGTGTGCACACCTCCATGTGGGCACACTCATTCTAACAGTTCAGTGTGCACACCTCCATGTGGACACACTCATTCTAACAGTTCAGTGTGCACACCTCCATGTGGACACACTCATTCTAACAGTTCAGTGTGCACACCTCCATGTGGACACACTCATTCTAACAGTTCAGTGTGCACACCTCCATGTGGGCATACTCATTCTAACAGAACAGTGTGCACACCTCCATGTGGGCACACTCATTCTAATAGTTCAGTGTGCACACCTCCATGTGGACACACTCATTCTAACAGTTCAGTGTGCACACCTCCATGTGGACACACTCATTGTAACAGAACAGTGTGCAAACCTCCATGTGGGCACACTCATTATAACAGTTCAGTGTGCACACCTCCACAGGGATAAACTCATTCTAACAGTTCAGTGTGCACACCTCCATGTGGACACACTCATTCTAACAGTTCAGTGTGCACACCTCCCTGTGGGCACACTCATTCTAACAGTTCAGTGTGCACACCTCCATGTGGACACACTCATTCTAACAGTTCAGTGTGCACACCTCCATGTGGATATATTCTAACAGTTCAGTGTGCACACCTCCAAGTGGGCACACTCATTCTAACAGTTCAGTGTGCACACCTCCATGTGGACACACTCATTCTAACAGTTCAGTGTGCACATCTCCACAGGGATACAATCATTCTAACAGTTCAGTGTGCACACCTCCATGTGGACACACTCATTCTAACAGTTCAGTGTGCACACCTCCATGTGGGCACACTCATTCTAACAGTTCAGTGTGCACACTTCCATGTGGACACACTCATTCTAACAGTTCAGTGTGCACACCTCCATGTGGACATATTCTAACAGTTCAGTGTGCACACCTCCATCTGGGCACACTCATTCTAAAAGTTCAGTGTGCACACCTCCATGTGTACACACTCATTCTAACTCTTCAGTGTGCACATCTCCATGTGGACACACTCATTCTAACAGTTCAGTGTGCACACCTCCACAGGGACACACTCATTCTAACAGTTCAGTGTGCACACCTCCATGTGGACACACTCATTCTAACAGTTCAGTCTGCACACCTCCATGTGGGCACTCTCATTCTAACAGTTCAGTGTGCACACTTCCATGTGGACACACTCATTCTAACAGTTCAGTGTGCACACCTCCATGTGGACATATTCTAACAGTTCAGTGTGCACACCTCCATGTGGGCACACTCATTCTAAAAGTTCAGTGTGCACACCTCCATGTGGACCCACTCATTCTAATAGTTCAGTGTGCACACCTGCATGTGGACACACTCATTCTAACAGTTCAGTGTGCACACCTCCATGTGGACACACTCATTTTAACAGTTCAGTGTGCACACCTCCATGTGGACACACTCATTCTAACCGTTCAGTGTGCACACCTCCATGTGGACACACTCATTCTAACAGTTCAGTGTGCACACTTCTACAGGGACACACTTATTCTAACAGTTCAGTGTGCACACCTCCATGTGGGCACAGTCATTCTAACAGTTCAGTGTGCACACCCTCATGTGGACACACTCATTCTAACAGTTCAGTGTGCACTCCTCCATGTGAACACACTCATTCTAACAGTTCAGTGTGCACACCTCCATGTGGACACACTCATTCTAACAGTTCAGTGTTCACACCTCCTTGTGGGCACACTCATTCTAAAAGTTCAGTGTGGACACCTCCATGTGGGCACAGACATTTTAACAGTTCAGTGTGCACACTTCCATGTGGACACACTCATTCTAACAGTTCAGTGTGCACACCTCCATGTGGACACATTCTAACAGTTCAGCGTGCACACCTCCATGTGGACACACTCATTCTAACAGTTCAGTGTGCACACCTCCATGTGGGCACTCTCATTCTAACAGTTCAGTGTGCACACCTCCATGTGGACACACTCGTTCTAACAGTTCAGTGTGCACACCTCCGAGTGGGCACACTCATTCTAACAGTTCAATGTGCACACCTCCATGTGGACACACTCATTCTAACAGTTCAGTGTGCACACCTCCATGTGGACACACTCATTCTAACAGTTCATTGTGCACACCTCCATGTGGACACACTCATTCTAACAGTTCATTGTGCTCACCTCCACAGGGATAAACTCATTCTAACAGTTCAGTGTGCACACCTCCATGTGGACACACTCATTCTAATAGTTCAGAATGCACACCTCTTTGTGGGCACACTCATTCTAACAGTTCAGTGTGCACACTTCCATGTGGACACACTCATTCTAACAGTTCAGTGTGCACACCTCCATGTGGACACACTCATTCTAACAGTTCAGTGTGCACACCTCGATGTGGACCCACTCATTCTAACAGTTCATTGTGCACACCACCATGTGGACACACTCATTCTAAAAATACAGTGTGCACACCTCCATGTGGACATAGTCTAACAGTTCAGTGTGCACACCTCCATGTGGGCACACTCATTCTAACAGTTCAGTGTGCACACCTCCATGTGGACACACTCATTCTAACAGTTCAGTGTGCACACCTCCATGTGGACACACTCATTCTAACAGTTCAGTGTGCACACCTCCATGTGGACACACTCATTCTAACAGTTCAGTGTGCACACCTCCATGTGGGCATACTCATTCTAACAGAACAGTGTGCACACCTCCATGTGGGCACACTCATTCTAATAGTTCAGTGTGCACACCTCCATGTGGACACACTCACTCTAACAGTTCAGTGTGCACACCTCCATGTGGACACACTCATTGTAACAGAACAGTGTGCAAACCTCCATGTAGGCACACTCATTATAACAGTTCAGTGTGCACACCTCCACAGGGATAAACTCATGCTAACAGTTCAGTGTGCACACCTCCATGTGGACACACTCATTCTAACAGTTCAGTGTGCACACCTCCATGTGGACACACTCATTCTAACCGTTCAGTGTGCACACCTCCATGTGGGCACACTCATTCTAACAGTTCAGTGTGCACACCTCCATGTGGACACACTCATTCTAACCGTTCAGTGTGCACACCTCCATGTGGACACACTCATTCTAACAGTTCAGTGTGCACACTTCTACAGGGACACACTTATTCTAACAGTTCAGTGTGCACACCTCCATGTGGGCACAGTCATTCTAACAGTTCAGTGTGCACACCCTCATGTGGACACACTCATTCTAACAGTTCAGTGTGCACTCCTCCATGTGAACACACTCATTCTAACAGTTCAGTGTGCACACCTCCATGTGGACACACTCATTCTAACAGTTCAGTGTTCACACCTCCTTGTGGGCACACTCATTCTAAAAGTTCAGTGTGGACACCTCCATGTGGGCACAGACATTTTAACAGTTCAGTGTGCACACTTCCATGTGGACACACTCATTCTAACAGTTCAGTGTGCACACCTCCATGTGGACACATTCTAACAGTTCAGCGTGCACACCTCCATGTGGACACACTCATTCTAACAGTTCAGTGTGCACACCTCCATGTGGGCACTCTCATTCTAACAGTTCAGTGTGCACACCTCCATGTGGACACACTCGTTCTAACAGTTCAGTGTGCACACCTCCGAGTGAGCACACTCATTCTAACAGTTCAATGTGCACACCTCCATGTGGACACACTCATTCTAACAGTTCAGTGTGCACACCTCCATGTGGACACACTCATTCTAACAGTTCATTGTGCACACCTCCATGTGGACACACTCATTCTAACAGTTCATTGTGCTCACCTCCACAGGGATAAACTCATTCTAACAGTTCAGTGTGCACACCTCCATGTGGACACACTCATTCTAATAGTTCAGAATGCACACCTCTTTGTGGGCACACTCATTCTAACAGTTCAGTGTGCACACTTCCATGTGGACACACTCATTCTAACAGTTCAGTGTGCACACCTCCATGTGGACACACTCATTCTAACAGTTCAGTGTGCACACCTCGATGTGGACCCACTCATTCTAACAGTTCATTGTGCACACCACCATGTGGACACACTCATTCTAAAAATACAGTGTGCACACCTCCATGTGGACATAGTCTAACAGTTCAGTGTGCACACCTCCATGTGGGCACACTCATTCTAACAGTTCAGTGTGCACACCTCCATGTGGACACACTCATTCTAACAGTTCAGTGTGCACACCTCCATGTGGACACACTCATTCTAACAGTTCAGTGTGCACACCTCCATGTGGACACACTCATTCTAACAGTTCAGTGTGCACACCTCCATGTGGGCATACTCATTCTAACAGAACAGTGTGCACACCTCCATGTGGGCACACTCATTCTAATAGTTCAGTGTGCACACCTCCATGTGGACACACTCATTCTAACAGTTCAGTGTGCACACCTCCATGTGGACACACTCATTGTAACAGAACAGTGTGCAAACCTCCATGTAGGCACACTCATTATAACAGTTCAGTGTGCACACCTCCACAGGGATAAACTCATGCTAACAGTTCAGTGTGCACACCTCCATGTGGACACACTCATTCTAACAGTTCAGTGTGCACACCTCCATGTGGGCACACTCATTCTAACAGTTCAGTGTGCACACCTCCATGTGGACACACTCATTCTAACAGTTCAGTGTGCACACCTCCATGTGGACATATTCTAACAGTTCAGTGTGCACACCTCCAAGTGGGCACACTCATTCTAACAGTTCAGTGTGCACACCTCCATGTGGACACACTCATTCTAACAGTTCAGTGTGCACATCTCCACAGGGATACAATCATTCTAACAGTTCAGTGTGCACACCTCCATGTGGACACACTCATTCTAACAGTTCAGTGTGCACACCTCCATGTGGGCACACTCATTCTAACAGTTCAGTGTGCACACTTCCATGTGGACACACTCATTCTAACAGTTCAGTGTGCACACCTCCATGTGGACATATTCTAACAGTTCAGTGTGCACACCTCCATGTGGGCACACTCATTCTAAAAGTTCAGTGTGCACACCTCCATGTGGACACACTCATTCTAACTCTTCAGTGTGCACATCTCCATGTGGACACACTCATTCTAACAGTTCAGTGTGCACACCTCCACAGGTACACACTCATTCTAACAGTTCAGTGTGCACACCTCCATGTGGACACACTCATTCTAACAGTTCAGTGTGCACACCTCCATGTGGGCACTCTCATTCTAACAGTTCAGTGTGCACACTTCCATGTGGACACACTCATTCTAACAGTTCAGTGTGCACACCTCCATGTGGGCACACTCATTCTAACAGTTCAGTGTGCACACCTCCATGTGGACACACTCATTCTAACAGTTCAGTGTGCACACCTCCATGTGGACACACTCATTCTAACAGTTCAGTGTGCACACTTCTACAGGGACACACTTATTCTAACAGTTCAGTGTGCACACCTCCATGTGGGCACAGTCATTCTAACAGTCCAGTGTGCACACCCTCATGTGGACACACTCATTCTAACAGTTCAGTGTGCACTCCTCCATGTGAACACACTCATTCTAACAGTTCAGTGTGCACACCTCCATGTGGACACACTCATTCTAACAGTTCAGTGTTCACACCTCCTTGTGGGCACACTCATTCTAAAAGTTCAGTGTGGACACCTCCATGTGGGCACAGACATTTTAACAGTTCAGTGTGCACACTTCCATGTGGACACACTAATTCTAACAGTTCAGTGTGCACACTTCCATGTGGACACACTAATTCTAACAGTTCAGTGTGCACACCTCCATGTGGACACATTCTAACAGTTCAGTGTGCACACCTCCATGTGGACACACTCATTCTAACAGTTCAGTGTGCACACTGCCATGTTGGCACACTCATTCTAACAGTTCAGTGTGCACACCTCCATGTGGACACACTCGTTCTAACAGTTCAGTGTGCACACCTCCATGTGGGCACACTCATTCTAACAGTTCAGTGTGCACATCTCCACAGGGATACACTAATTCTAACAGTTCAGTGTGCACACCTACATGTGGACAGACTCAATCTAACAGTTCAGTGTACACAACTCCATGTGGACACGCATATTCTAACAGTTCAGTGTGCACACCTCCATGTGGACACACTCATTCTAACAGTTCAGTGTGCACACCTCCATGTGGATACACTCATTCAAACAGTACAGTGTGCACACCTCCATGTGGACATATTCTAACAGTTCAGTGTGCACACCTCCATGTTGGCACACTCATTCTAAAAGTTCAGTGTGCACACCTCCATGTGGACACAATCATTCTAACAGTTCAGTGTGCACACCTCCATGTGGACACACTCATTCTAACAGTTCAGTGTGCACACCTCCACAGGGACACACTCATTCTAACAGTTCAGTCTGCACACCTCCGTGTGGACACAGTCATTCTAACAGTTCAGTGTGCACACCTCCATGTGGACACAATCATTCTAACAGTTCAGTGTACACAACTCCATGTGGGCACACTCATTCTAACAGTTCAGTGTGCACACCTCCATGTGGACACACTCATTCTAACAGTTTAGTGTGCACACCTCCATGTGGGCACACTCATTCTAACAGTTCAGTGTGCACACTTCCATGTGGACACACATTCTAACAGTTCAGTGTGGACACCTCCATATGTACACACTCATTCTAACAGTTCAGTGTGCACACCTCCACAGGGACACACTCATTCTAACAGTTCAGTGTGTACACCTCCATGTGGGCACAGTCATTCTAACAGTTCAGTGTGCACACCTCCATGTGGACACACTCATTCTAACAGTTCAGTGTGCACACCTCCATGTGGACACACTCATTCTATCAGTTCAGTGTGCACACCTCCATGTGGACACAATCATTCTAACAGTTCAGTGTGCACACCTCCATGTGGACAAATTCTAACACTTCGGTGTGCACACCTCCATGTGGACACACTCATTCTAACAGTTCAGTGTGCACACCTCCATGTGGGCACACTCATTCTAACAGTTCAGTGTGCACACCTCCATGTGGACACACTCATTCTAACAGTTCAGTGTGCACACCTCCATGTGGACATATTCTAACAGTTCAGTGTGCACACCTCCAAGTGGGCACACTCATTCTAACAGTTCAGTGTGCACACCTCCATGTGGACACACTCATTCTAACATTTCAGTGTGCACATCTCCACAGGGATACAATCATTCTAACAGTTCAGTGTGCACACCTCCATGTGGACACACTCATTCTAACAGTTCAGTGTGCACACCTCCATGTGGGCACACTCATTCTAACAGTTCAGTGTGCACACTTCCATGTGGACACACTCATTCTAACAGTTCAGTGTGCACACCTCCATGTGGACATATTCTAACAGTTCAGTGTGCACACCTCCATGTGGGCACACTCATTCTAAAAGTTCAGTGTGCACACCTCCATGTGGACACACTCATTCTAACTCTTCAGTGTGCACATCTCCATGTGGACACACTCATTCTAACAGTTCAGTGTGCACACCTCCATGTGGACACACTCATTCTAACAGTTCAGTGTGCACACCTCCATGTGGGCACTCTCATTCTAACAGTTCAGTGTGCACACTTCCATGTGGACACACTCATTCTAACAGTTCAGTGTGCACACCTCCATGTGGACATATTCTAACAGTTCAGTGTGCACACCTCCATGTGGGCACACTCATTCTAAAAGTTCAGTGTGCACACCTCCATGTGGACACACTCATTCTAATAGTTCAGTGTGCACACCTCCATGTGGGCACACTCATTCTAACAGTTCAGTGTGCGCACCTCCATGTGGACACACTCATTCTAACAGTTCAGTGTGCACACCTCCATGTGGACACACTCATTCTAACAGTTCAGTGTGCACACTTCTACAGGGACACACTTATTCTAACAGTTCAGTGTGCACACCTCCATGTGGGCACAGTCATTCTAACAGTTCAGTGTGCACACCCTCATGTGGACACACTCATTCTAACAGTTCAGTGTGCACTCCTCCATGTGAACACACTCATTCTAACAGTTCAGTGTGCACACCTCCATGTGGACACACTCATTCTAACAGTTCAGTGTTCACACCTCCTTGTGGGCACACTCATTCTAAAAGTTCAGTGTGGACACCTCCATGTGGGCACAGACATTTTAACAGTTCAGTGTGCACACTTCCATGTGGACACACTAATTCTAACAGTTCAGTGTGCACACCTCCATGTGGACACATTCTAACAGTTCAGTGTGCACACCTCCATGTGGACACACTCATTCTAACAGTTCAGTGTGCACACTGCCATGATGGCACACTCATTCTAACAGTTCAGTGTGCACACCTCCATGTGGACACACTCGTTCTAACAGTTCAGTGTGCACACCTCCATGTGGGCACACTCATTCTAACAGTTCAGTGTGCACATCTCCACAGGGATACACTAATTCTAACAGTTCAGTGTGCACACCTACATGTGGACAGACTCAATCTAACAGTTCAGTGTACACAACTCCATGTGGACACACTCATTCTAACAGTTCAGTGTGCACACCTCCATGTGGATACACTCATTCTAACAGTACAGTGTGCACACCTCCATGTGGACATATTCTAACAGTTCAGTGTGCACACCTCCATGTTGTCACACTCATTCTAAAAGTTCAGTGTGCACACCTCCATGTGGACACAATCATTCTAACAGTTCAGTGTGCACACCTCATGTGGACACACTCATTCTAACAGTTCAGTGTGCACACCTCCACAGGGACACACTCATTCTAACAGTTCAGTCTGCACACCTCCGTGTGGACACAGTCATTCTAACAGTTCAGTGTGCACACCTCCATGTGGACACAATCATTCTAACAGTTCAGTGTACACAACTCCATGTGGGCACACTCATTCTAACAGTTCAGTGTGCACACCTCCATGTGGACACACTCATTCTAACAGTTTAGTGTGCACACCTCCATGTGGGCACACTCATTCTAACAGTTCAGTGTGCACACTTCCATGTGGACACACATTCTAACAGTTCAGTGTGGACACCTCCATATGTACACACTCATTCTAACAGTTCAGTGTGCACACCTCCACAGGGACACACTCATTCTAACAGTTCAGTGTGTACACCTCCATGTGGGCACAGTCATTCTAACAGTTCAGTGTGCACACCTCCATGTGGACACACTCATTCTAACAGTTCAGTGTGCACACCTCCATGTGGACACACTCATTCTATCAGTTCAGTGTGCACACCTCCATGTGGACACAATCATTCTAACAGTTCAGTGTGCACACCTCCATGTGGACAAATTCTAACACTTCGGTGTGCACACCTCCATGTGGACACACTCATTCTAACAGTTCAGTGTGCACACCTCCATGTGGGCACAGACATTTTAACAGTTCAGTGTGCACACCTCCATGTGGACACAATCATTCTAACAGTTCAGTGTGCACACCTCCATGTGGACAAATTCTAACAGTTCAGTGTGCACACCTCCATGTGGACACACTCATTCTAACAGTTCAGTGTCCACACCTCCATGTGGGCACACTCATTCTAACAGTTCAGTGTGCACACCTCTATGTGGACACACTCATTCTAACAGTTCAGTGTGCACACCTCCATGTGGACACACTCATTCTAACAGCTCAGTGTGCACACCTCCATGTGGGCACACTCATTCTAACAGTTCAATGTGCACACCACCATGTGGGCATACTCATTCTAACAGAACAGTGTTCACACCTCCATGTGGGCACACTCATTCTAACAGTTCAGTGTGCACACCTCCATGTGGACACACTCATTCCAACAGTTCAGTGTGCACACCTCCATGTGGACACACTCATTCTAACAGTTCAGTGTGCACACCTCCAGGTGGACACACTCATTCTAACAGTTCAGTGTGCACATCTCCACAGGGATACACTAATTCTAACAGTTCAGTGTGCACACTTCCATGTGGACACACTCATTCTAACAGTTCAGTGTGCACACCTCCATGTGGACACACTCATTCTAACAGTTCAGTGTGCACATCTCCACAGGGATACACTCATTCTAACAGTTCAGTGTGCACACCTCCATGTGGGCACACTCATTCTAACAGTTCAGTGTGCACACCTCCATGTGGACACACTCATTCTAAAAGTTCAGTGTGCACACCTCCATGTGGACACAATCATTCTAACAGTTCAGTGTGCACAAATCCATGTGGACACACTCATTCTAACAGTTCAGTGTGCACACCTCCACAGGGACACACTCATTCTAACAGTTCAGTCTGCACACCTCCGTGTGGACACAGTCATTCTAACAGTTCAGTGTGCCCACCTCCATGTGGACACAATCATTCTAACAGTTCAGTGTACACAACTCCATGTGGGCACACTCATTCTAACAGTTCAGTGTGCACACCTCCATGTGGACACACTCATTCTAACAGTTTAGTGTGCACACCTCCATGTGGGCACACTCATTCTAACAGTTCAGTGTGCACACTTCCATGTGGACACACATTCTAACAGTTCAGTGTGGACACCTCCATATGTACACACTCATTCTAACAGTTCAGTGTGCACACCTCCACAGGGACACACTCATTCTAACAGTTCAGTGTGTACACCTCCACAGGGACACACTCATTCTAACAGTTCAGTGTGTACACCTCCATGTGGGCACAGTCATTCTAACAGTTCAGTGTGCACACCTCCATGTGGACACACTCATTCTAACAGTTCAGTGTGCACACCTCCATGTGGACACACTCATTCTATCAGTTCAGTGTGCACACCTCCATGTGGACACAATCATTCTAACAGTTCAGTGTGCACACCTCCATGTGGACAAATTCTAACACTTCGGTGTGCACACCTCCATGTGGACACACTCATTCTAACAGTTCAGTGTGCACACCTCCATGTGGGCACAGACATTTTAACAGTTCAGTGTGCACACCTCCATGTGGACACTATCATTCTAACAGTTCAGTGTGCACACCTCCATGTGGACAAATTCTAACAGTTCAGTGTGCACACCTCCATGTGGACACACTCATTCTAACAGTTCAGTGTCCACACTTCCATGTGGGCACACTCATTCTAACAGTTCAGTGTGCACACCTCCATGTGGACACACTCATTCTAACAGTTCAGTGTGCACACCTCCATGTGGACACACTCATTCTAACAGCTCAGTGTGCACACCTCCATGTGGGCACACTCATTCTAACAGTTCAATGTGCACACCACCATGTGGGCATACTCATTCTAACAGAACAGTGTTCACACCTCCATGTGGGCACACTCATTCTAACAGTTCAGTGTGCACACCTCCATGTGGACACACTCATTCCAACAGTTCAGTGTGCACACCTCCATGTGGACACACTCATTCTAACAGTTCAGTGTGCACACCTCCATGTGGACACACTCATTCTAACAGTTCAGTGTGCACATCTCCACAGGGATACACTCATTCTAACAGTTCAGTGTGCACACTTCCATGTGGACACACTCATTCTAACAGTTCAGTGTGCACACCTCCATGTGGACACACTCATTCTAACAGTTCAGTGTGCACATCTCCACAGGGATACACTCATTCTAACAGTTCAGTGTGCACACCTCCATGTGGGCACACTCATTCTAACAGTTCAGTGTGCACACCTCCATGTGGACACACTCATTCTAAAAGTTCAGTGTGCACACCTCCATGTGGACACAATCATTCTAACAGTTCAGTGTGCACAAATCCATGTGGACACACTCATTCTAACAGTTCAGTGTGCACACCTCCACAGGGACACACTCATTCTAACAGTTCAGTCTGCACACCTCCGTGTGGACACAGTCATTCTAACAGTTCAGTGTGCCCACCTCCATGTGGACACAATCATTCTAACAGTTCAGTGTACACAACTCCATGTGGGCACACTCATTCTAACAGTTCAGTGTGCACACCTCCATGTGGACACACTCATTCTAACAGTTTAGTGTGCACACCTCCATGTGGGCACACTCATTCTAACAGTTCAGTGTGCACACTTCCATGTGGACACACATTCTAACAGTTCAGTGTGGACACCTCCATATGTACACACTCATTCTAACAGTTCAGTGTGCACACCTCCACAGGGACACACTCATTCTAACAGTTCAGTGTGTACACCTCCATGTGGGCACAGTCATTCTAACAGTTCAGTGTGCACACCTCCATGTGGACACACTCATTCTAACAGTTCAGTGTGCACACCTCCATGTGGACACACTCATTCTATCAGTTCAGTGTGCACACCTCCATGTGGACACAATCATTCTAACAGTTCAGTGTGCACACCTCCATGTGGACAAATTCTAACACTTCGGTGTGCACACCTCCATGTGGACACACTCATTCTAACAGTTCAGTGTGCACACCTCCATGTGGGCACAGACATTTTAACAGTTCAGTGTGCACACCTCCATGTGGACACAATCATTCTAACAGTTCAGTGTGCACACCTCCATGTGGACAAATTCTAACAGTTCAGTGTGCACACCTCCATGTGGACACACTCATTCTAACAGTTCAGTGTCCACACCTCCATGTGAGCACACTCATTCTAACAGTTCAGTGTGCACACCTCCATGTGGACACACTCATTCTAACAGTTCAGTGTGCACACCTCCATGTGGACACACTCATTCTAACAGTTCAGTGTGCACACCTCCATGTGGGCACACTCATTCTAACAGTTCAATGTGCACACCACCATGTGGGCATACTCATTCTAACAGAACAGTGTTCACACCTCCATGTGGGCACACTCATTCTAACAGTTCAGTGTGCACACCTCCATGTGGACACACTCATTCCAACAGTTCAGTGTGCACACCTCCATGTGGACACACTCATTCTAACAGTTCAGTGTGCACACCTCCAGGTGGACACACTCATTCTAACAGTTCAGTGTGCACATCTCCACAGGGATACACTAATTCTAACAGTTCAGTGTGCACACTTCCATGTGGACACACTCATTCTAACAGTTCAGTGTGCACACCTCCATGTGGACACACTCATTCTAACAGTTCAGTGTGCACACCTCCAGGTGGACACACTCATTCTAACAGTTCAGTGTGCACACCTCCATGTGGACACACTCATTCTAACAGTTCAGTGTGCACATCTCCACAGGGACACACTCATTCTAATAGTTCAGTGTGCACACCTCCATGTGGACACACTCATTCTAACAGTTCAGTGTGCACACCTCAATGTGGATACACTCATTCTAACAATACAGTGTGCACACCTCCATATGGACATATTCTAACAGTAGAGTGTGCTCACCTCCATGTGGGCACACTCATTCTAACAGTTCAGTGTGCACACCTCCATGTGGACACACTCATTCTAACAGTTCAGTGTGCACACCTCCATGTGGACACACTCATTCTAACAGTTCAGTGTGCACATCTCCACAGGGATACACTCATTCTAACAGTTCAGTGTGCACACCTCCATGTGGACACACTCATTCTAACAGTTCAGTGTGCACACTTCTACAGGGACACACTTATTCTAACAGTTCAGTGTGCACACCTCCATGTGGGCACAGTCATTCTCACAGTTCAGTGTGCACACCTCCATGTGGACACACTCATTCTAACAGTTCAGTGTGCACACCTCCATGTGGACACACTCATTCTAACATTTCAGTGTGCACACCTCCATGTGGACACACTCATTCTAACAGTTCAGTGTGCACACCTCCATGTGGACACACTCATTCTAACAGTTCAGTGTGCACACCTCCATGTGGACACAATCATTCTAACAGTTCAGTGTGCACACCTCCATGTGGACAAATTCTAACACTTCGGTGTGCACACCTCCATGTGGACACACTAATTCTAACAGTTCCTTGTGCACACCTCCATGTGGACACACTCATTCTATCAGTTCAGTGTGCACACCTCCATGTGGACACAATCATTCTAACAGTTCAGTGTGCACACCTCCATGTGGACAAATTCTAACACTTCGGTGTGCACACCTCCATGTGGACACACTCATTCTAACAGTTCAGTGTGCACACCTCCATGTGGGCACAGACATTTTAACAGTTCAGTGTGCACACCTCCATGTGGACACAATCATTCTAATAGTTCAGTGTGCACACCTCCATGTGGACACATTCTAACAGTTCAGTGTGCACACCTCCATGTGGACACACTCATTCTAACAGTTCAGTGTGCACACCTCCATGTGGGCACACTCATTCTAACAGTTCAGTGTGCACACCTCCATGTGGACACACTCATTCTAACAGTTCAGTGTGCACACCTCCATGTGGACACACTCATTCTAACAGTTCAGTGTGCACACCTCCATGTGGGCACACTCATTCTAACAGTTCAATGTGCACACCTCCATGTGGGCATACTCATTCTAACAGAACAGTGTTCACACCTCCATGTGGGCACACTCATTCTAACAGTTCAGTGTGCACACCTCCATGTGGACACACTCATTCTAACAGTTCAGTGTGCACACCTCCATGTGGACACACTCATTCTAACAGTTCAGTGTGCACACCTCCAGGTGGACACACTCATTCTAACAGTTCAGTGTGCACATCTCCACAGGGATACACTAATTCTAACAGTTCAGTGTGCACACTTCCATGTGGAGACACTCATTCTAACAGTTCAGTGTGCACACCTCCATGTGGACACACTCATTCTAACAGTTCAGTGTGCACATCTCCACAGGGATACACTCATTCTAACAGTTCAGTGTGCACACCTCCATGTGGGCACACTCATTCTAACAGTTCAGTGTGCACACCTCCATGTGGGCACACTCATTCTAACAGTTCAGTGTGCACACCTCCATGTGGACACACTCATTCTAACAGTTCAGTGTGCACATCTCCACAGGGACACACTCATTCTAATAGTTCAGTGTGCACACCTCCATGTGGACACACTCATTCTAACAGTTCAGTGTGCACACCTCAATGTGGATACACTCATTCTAACAATACAGTGTGCACACCTCCATATGGACATATTCTAACAGTTCAGTGTGCTCACCTCCATGTGGGCACACTCATTCTAACAGTTCAGTGTGCACAACTCCATGTGGACACACTCATTCTAACAGTTCAGTGTGCACACCTCCATGTGGACACACTCATTCTAACAGTTCAATGTGCACATCTCCACAGGGATACACTCATTCTAACAGTTCAGTGTGCACACCTCCATGTGGACACACTCATTCTAACAATTCAGTGTGCACACTTCTACAGGGACACACTTATTCTAACAGTTCAGTGTGCACACCTCCATGTGGGCACAGTCATTCTAACAGTTCAGTGTGCACACCTCCATGTGGACACACTCATTCTAACAGTTCAGTGAGCACACCTCCATGTGGACACACTCATTCTAACATTTCAGTGTGCACACCTCCATGTGGACACACTCATTCTAACAGTTCAGTGTGCACACCTCCATGTGGACACACTCATTCTAACAGTTCAGTGTGCACACCTCCATGTGGACACAATCATTCTAACAGTTCAGTGTGCACACCTCCATGTGGACAAATTCTAACACTTCGGTGTGCACACCTCCATGTGGACACACTCATTCTAACAGTTCAGTGTGCACACCTCCATGTGGACACACTCATTCTATCAGTTCAGTGTGCACACATCCATGTGGACACAATCATTCTAACAGTTCAGTGTGCACACCTCCATGTGGACAAATTCTAACACTTCGGTGTGCACACCTCCATGTGGACACACTCATTCTAACAGTTCAGTGTGCACACCTCCATGTGGGCACAGACATTCTAACAGTTCACTGTGCACACCTCCATGTGGACCCATTCTAACAGTTCAGTGTGCACACCTCCATGTGGACACACTCATTCTAACAGTTCAGTGTCCACACCTCCATGTGGGCACACTCATTCTAACAGTTCAGTGTGCACACCTCCATGTGGACACACTCATTCTAACAGTTCAGTGTGCACACCTCCATGTGGACACACTCATTCTAACAGTTCAGTGTGCACACCTCCATGTGGGCACACTCATTCTAACAGTTCAATGTGCACACCTCCATGTGGGCATACTCATTCTAACAGAACAGTGTTCACACCTCCATGTGAGCACACTCATTCTAACAGTTCAGTGTGCACACCTCCATGTGGACACACTCATTCTAACAGTTCAGTGTGCACACCTCCATGTGGACACACTCATTCTAACAGTTCAGTGTGCACACCTCCAGGTGGACACACTCATTCTAACAGTTCAGTGTGCACATCTCCACAGGGATACACTAATTCTAACAGTTCAGTGTGCACACTTCCATGTGGACACACTCATTCTAACAGTTCAGTGTGCACACCTCCATGTGGACACACTCATTCTAACAGTTCAGTGTGCACATCTCCACAGGGATACACTCATTCTAACAGTTCAGTGTGCACACTTCCATGTGGACACACTCATTCTAACAGTTCAGTGTGTACACCTCCATGTGGGCACACTCATTCTAACAGTTCAGTGTGCACACCTCCATGTGGACACACTCATTCTAACAGTTCAGTGTGCACATCTCCACAGGGACACACTCATTCTAATAGTTCAGTGTGCACACCTCCATGTGGACACACTCATTCTAACAGTTCAGTGTGCACACCTCAATGTGGATACACTCATTCTAACAATACAGTGTGCACACCTCCATATGGACATATTCTAACAGTTCAGTGTGCTCACCTCCATGTGGGCACACTCATTCTAACAGTTCAGTGTGCACACCTCCATGTGGACACACTCATTCTAACAGTTCAGTGTGCACACCTCCATGTGGACACACTAATTCTAACAGTTCAGTGTGCACATCTCCACAGGGATACACTCATTCTAACAGTTCAGTGTGCACACCTCCATGTGGACACACTCATTCTAATAGTTCAGTGTGCACACCTCCATGTGGATACACTCATTCTAACAGTACAGTGTGCACACCTCCATGTGGACACATTCTAACAGTTCAATGTTCACACCTCCATGTGGACACACTCATTCTAACAGTTCAGTGTGCACACCGCCATGTTGGCACACTCATTCTAACAGTTCAGTGTGCACACCTCCATGTGGGCACTCTCATTCTAACAGTTCAGTGTGCACACCTCCATGTGGATACACTCGTTCTAACAGTTCAGTGTGCACACCTCCATGTGGGCACACTCATTCTAACAGTTCAGTGTGCACATCTCCACAGGGATACACTAATTCTAACAGTTCAGTGTGCACACCTCCATGTGGACACACTCATTCTAACAGTTCAGTGTGCACACCTCCATGTGGGCACACTCATTCTAACAGTTCAGTGTGCACACTTCCATGTGGACACACTCAATCTAACAGTTCAGTGTGCACACCTACATGTGGACAGACTCAATCTAACAGTTCAGTGTACACACCTCCATGTGGACACACTCATTCTAACAGTTCAGTGTGCACACCTCCATGTGGATACACTCATTCTAACAGTACAGTGTGCACACCTCCATGTGGACATATTCTAACAGTTCAGTGTGCACACCTCCATGTTGGCACACTCATTCTAAAAGTTCAGTGTGCACACCTCCATGTGGACACACTCATTCTAACAGTTCAGTGTGCACACCTTCATGTGGACACAAACATTCTAACAGTTCAGTGTGCACACCTCCACAGGGACACACTCATTCTAACAGTTCAGTGTGCACACCTCCGTGTGGACACAGTCATTCTAACAGTTCAGTGTGCACACCTCCATGTGGACACAATCATTCTAACAGTTCAGTGTACACAACTCCATGTGGGCACACTCATTCTAACAGTTCAGTGTGCACACGTCCATGTGGACACACTCATTCTAACAGTTTAGTGTGCACACCTCCATGTGGGCACACTCATTCTAACAGTTCAGTGTGCACACTTCCATGTGGACACACATTCTAACAGTTCAGTGTGGACACCTCCATATGTACACACTCATTCTAACAGGTCAGAGTGCACACCTCCACAGAGACACACTCATTCTAAAAGTTCAGGGTGCACACCTCCATGTGGGCACAGTCATTCTAACAGTTCAGTGTGCATACCTCCATGTGGACACACACATTCTAACAGTTCATTGTGCACACCTCCATGTGGACACACTCATTCTATCAGTTCAGTGTGCACACCTGCATGTGGACACACTCATTCTAACAGTTCAGTGTGCACACCTCCATGTGGACAAATTCTAACACTTCGGTGTGCACACCTCCATGTGGACACACTCATTCTAACAGTTCAGTGTGGACACCTCCATGTGGGCACAGACATTTTAACAGTTCAGTGTGCACACCTCCATGTGGACACAATCATTCTAACAGTTCAGTGTGCACACCTCCATGTGGACACATTCTAACAGTTCAGTGTGCACACCTCCATGTGGACACACTCATTCTAACAGTTCAGTGTCCACACCTCCATGTGGGCACACTCATTCTAACAGTTCAGTGTGCACACCTCCATGTGGACACACTCATTCTAACAGTTCAGTGTAGACACCTCCATGTGGACACACTCATTCTAACAGTTCAGTGTGCACACCTCCATGTGGGCACACTCATTCTAACAGTTCAATGTGCACACCACCATGTGGGCATACTCATTCTAACAGAACAGTGTTCACACCTCCATGTGGGCACACTCATTCTAACAGTTCAGTGTGCACACCTCTATGTGGACACACTCATTCTAACAGTTCAGTGTGCACACCTCCCTGTGGACACACTCATTCTAACAGTTCAGTGTGCACACCTCCAGTTGGACACACTCATTCTAACAGTTCAGTGTGCACATCTCCACAGGGATACACTAATTCTAACAGTTCAGTGTGCACACTTCCATGTGGACACACTCATTCTAACAGTTCAGTGTGCACACCTCCATGTGGACACACTCATTCTAACAGTTCAGTGTGCACATCTCCACAGCGATACACTCATTCTAACAGTTCAGTGTGCACATCTCCATGTGGGCACACTCATTCTAACAGTTCAGTGTGAACACCTCCATGTGGACACACTCATTCTAACAGTTCAGTGTGCAGATCTCCACAGGGACACACTCATTCTAATAGTTCAGTGTGCACACCTCCATGGGGACACACTCATTCTAACAGTTCAGTGTGCACACCTCAGTGTGGATACACTCATTCTAACAATACATTGTGCACACCTCCATGTGGACATATTCTAACAGTTCAGTGTGCTCACCTCCATGTGGGCACACTCATTCTAACAGTTCAGTGTGCACACCTCCATGTGGACACACTCATTCTAACAGTTCAGTGTGCACACCTCCATGTGGACACACTCATTCTATCAGTTCAGTGTGCACACCTACATGTGGACACACTCATTCTAACAGTTCAGTGTGCACACCTCAATGTAGACAAATTCTAACACTTCGATGTGCACACCTCCATGTGGACACACTCATTCTAACAGTTCAGTGTGGACAGCTCCATGTGGGCACAGACATTTTAACAGTTCAGTGTGCACACCTCCATGTGGACACAATCATTCTAACAGTTCAGTGTGCACACCTCCATGTGGACACATTCTAACAGTTCAGTGTGCACACCTCCATGTGGACACACTCATTCTAACAGTTCAGTGTCCACACCTCCATGTGGGCAGACTCATTCTAACAGTTCAGTGTGCACACCTACATGTGGACACACTCATTCTAACAGTTCAGTGTGCACACCTCCATGTGGACACACTCATTCTAACAGTTCAATGTGCACACCACCATGTGGGCATACTCATTCTAACAGAACAGTGTTCACACCTCCATGTGGGCACACTCATTCTAACAGTTCAGTGTGCACACCTCCATGTGGACACACTCATTCTAACAGTTCAGTGTGCACACCTCCATGTGGACACACTCATTCTAACAGTTCAGTGTGCACACCTCCAGGAGGACACACTCATTCTATCAGTTCAGTGTGCACACCTCCATGTGGACACACTCATTCTAACAGTTCAGTGTGCACATCTCCACGGGGATACACTCATTCTAACAGTTCAGTGTGCACACCTCAATGTGGGCACACTCATTCTAACAGTTCAGTGTGAACAACTCCATGTGGACACACTCATTCTAACAATAAAGTGTGCACACCTCCATGTGGACATATTCTAACAGTTCAGTGTGCACACCTCCATGTGGGCACACTCATTCTAACAGTTCAGTGTGCACAACTCCAAGTGGGCACACTCATTCTAACAGTTCAGGTTGCACACCTCCATGTGGACACACTCATTCTAACAGTTCAGTGTGCACACCTCCATGTGGACACACTCATTCTAACAGTTCAGTGTGCACACCTCCATGTGGGCATACTCATTCTAACAGAAAAGTGTGCACACCTCCAGGTGGGCACACTCATTCTAACAGTTCAGTGTGCACACCTCCATGTGGACATACTCATTCTAACAGTTCAGTGTGCACACCTCCAAGTGGACACACTCATTCTAACAGTTCATTGTGCACACCTCCATGTGGACACACTCATTCTAACAGTTCAGTGTGCACACCACCACAGGGATAAACTCATTCTAACCGTTCAGTGTGCACACCTCCATGTGGACACACTCATTCTAACAGTTCAGTGTGCACACCTCCATGTGGACACACTCAATCTAACAGTTCAGTGTTCACACCTCCTTGTGGGCACACTCATTCTAAAAGTTCAGGGTGGACACCTCCATGTGGGCACAGACATTTTAACAGTTCAGTGTCCACACCTCCATGTGGACACAATCAATCTAACAGTTCACTGTGCACACCTCCATGTGGACACACTCATTCTAACAGTTCAGTGTGCACACCGCCATGTTGGCACACTCATTCTAACAGTTCAGTGTGCACACCTCCATGTGGGCACTCTCATTCTAACAGTTCAGTGTGCACACCTCCATGTGGACACACTCGTTCTAACAGTTCAGTGTGCACACCTCCATGTGGGCACACTCATTCTAACAGTTCAGTGTGCACATCTCCACAGGGATACACTAATTCTAACAGTTCAGTGTGCACACCTCCATGTGGACACACTCATTCTAACAGTTCAGTGTGCACACCTCAATGTGGGCACACTCATTCTAACAGTTCAGTGTGCACACTTCCATGTGGACACACTCAATCTAACAGTTCAGTGTGCACACCTACATGTGGACAGACTCAATCTAACAGTTCAGTGTACACACCTCCATGTGGACACACTCATTCTAACAGTTCAGTGTGCACACCTCCATGTGGATACACTCATTCTAACAGTACAGTGTGCACACCTCCATGTGGACATATTCTAACAGTTCAGTGTGCACACCTCCATGTTGGCACACTCATTCTAAAAGTTCAGTGTGCACACCTCCATGTGGACACACTCATTCTAACAGTTCAGTGTGCACACCTTCATGTGGACACAAACATTCTAACAGTTCAGTGTGCACACCTCCACAGGGACACACTCATTCTAACAGTTCAGTGTGCACACCTCTGTGTGGACACAGTCATTCTAACAGTTCAGTGTGCACACCTCCATGTGGACACAATCATTCTAACAGTTCAGTGTACACAACTCCATGTGGGCACACTCATTCTAACAGTTCAGTGTGCACACGTCCATGTGGACACACTCATTCTAAAAGTTTAGTGTGCACACCTCCATGTGGGCACACTCATTCTAACAGTTCAGTGTGCACACTTCCATGTGGACACACATTCTAACAGTTCAGTGTGGACACCTCCATATGTACACACTCATTCTAACAGGTCAGAGTGCACACCTACACAGAGACACACTCATTCTAACAGTTCAGGGTGCACACCTCCATGTGGGCACAGTCATTCTAACAGTTCAGTGTGCACACCTCCATGTGGACACACACATTCTAACAGTTCATTGTGCACACCTCCATGTGGACACACTCATTCTATCAGTTCAGTGTGCACACCTACATGTGGACACACTCATTCTAACAGTTCAGTGTGCACACCTCCATGTGGACAAATTCTAACACTTCGGTGTGCACACCTCCATGTGGACACACTCATTCTAACAGTTCAGTGTGGACACCTCCATGTGGGCACAGACATTTTAACAGTTCAGTGTGCACACCTCCATGTGGACACAATCATTCTAACAGTTCAGTGTGCACACCTCCATGTGGACACACTCATTCTAACAGTTCAGTGTCCACAACTCCATGTGGACACACTCATTCTAACAGTTCAGTGTCCACACCTCCATGTGGGCACACTCATTCTAACAGTTGAGTGTGCACACCTCCATGTGGACACACTCATTCTAACAGTTCAGTGTAGACACCTCCATGTGGACACACTCATTCTAACAGTTCAGTGTGCACACCTCCATGTGGGCACACTCATTCTAACAGTTCAATGTGCACACCACCATGTGGGCATACTCATTCTAACAGAACAGTGTTCACACCTCCATGTGGGCACACTCATTCTAACAGTTCAGTGTGCACACCTCCATGTGGACACACTCATTCTAACAGTTCAGTGTGCACACCTCCATGTGGACACACTCATTCTAACAGTTCAGTGTGCACACCTCCAGGTGGACACACTCATTCTAACAGTTCAGTGTGCACATCTCCACAGGGATACACTAATTCTAACAGTTCATGTGCACACTTCCATGTGGACACACACATTCTAACAGTTCAGTGTGCACACCTCCATGTGGACACACTCATTCTATCAGTTCAGTGTGCACATCTCCACAGGGATACACTCATTCTAACAGTTCAGTGTGCACACCTCCATGTGGGCACACTCATTCTAACAGTTCAGTGTGAACAACTCCATGTGGACACACTCATTCTAACAGTTCAGTGTGCACATCTCCACAGGGACACACTCATTCTAACAGTTCAGTGTGCACACCTCCATGGGGACACACTCATTCTAACAGTTCAGTGTGCACACCTCAGTGTGGATACACTCATTCTAACAATACATTGTGCACACCTCCATGTGGACATATTCTAACAGTTCAGTGTGCTCACCTCCATGTGGGCACACTCATTCTAACAGTTCATTGTGCACACCTCCATGTGGACACACTCATTCTAACAGTTCAGTGTGCACACCTCCATGTGGACACACTCATTCTATCAGTTCAGTGTGCACACCTACATGTGGACACACTCATTCTAACAGTTCAGTGTGCACACCTCAATGTAGACAAATTCTAACACTTCGATGTGCACACCTCCATGTGGACACACTCATTCTAACAGTTCAGTGTGGACACTTCCATGTGGGCACAGACATTTTAACAGTTCAGTGTGCACACCTCCATGTGGACACAATCATTCTAACAGTTCAGTGTGCACACCTCCATGTGGACACATTCTAACAGTTCAGTGTGCACACCTCCATGTGGACACACTCATTCTAACAGTTCAGTGTCCACACCTCCATGTGGGCAGACTCATTCTAACAGTTCAGTGTGCACACCTACATGTGGACACACTCATTCTAACAGTTCAGTGTGCACAACTCCATGTGGACACACTCATTCTAACAGTTCAATGTGCACACCACCATGTGGGCATACTCATTCTAACAGAACAGTGTTCACACCTCCATGTGGGCACACTCATTCTAACAGTTCAGTGTGCACACCTCCATGTGGACACACTCATTCTAACAGTTCAGTGTGCACACCTCCATGTGGACACACTCATTCTAACAGTTCAGTGTGCACACCTCCAGGTGGACACACTCATTCTATCAGTTCAGTGTGCACACCTCCATGTGGACACACTCATTCTAACAGTTCAGTGTGCACATCTCCACGGGGATACACTCATTCTAACAGTTCAGTGTGCACACCTCAATGTGGGCACACTCATTCTAACAGTTCAGTGTGAACACCTCCATGTGGACACACTCATTCTAACAATAAAGTGTGCACACCTCCATGTGGACATATTCTAACAGTTCAGTGTGCACACCTCCATGTGGGCACACTCATTCTAACAGTTCAGTGTGCACAACTCCAAGTGGGCACACTCATTCTAACAGTTCAGTGTGCACACCTCCATGTGGACACACTCATTCTAACAGTTCAGTGTGCACACCTCCATGTGGACACACTCATTCTAACAGTTCAGTGTGCACACCTCCATGTGGGCATACTCATTCTAACAGAAAAGTGTGCACACCTCCAGGTGGGCACACTCATTCTAACAGTTCAGTGTGCACACCTCCATGTGGACATACTCATTCTAACAGTTCAGTGTGTACACCTCCAAGTGGACACACTCATTCTAACAGTTCATTGTGCACACCTCCATGTGGACACACTCATTCTAACAGTTCAGTGTGCACAACACCACAGGGATAAACTCATTCTAACCGTTCAGTGTGCACACCTCCATGTGGACACACTCATTCTAACAGTTCAGTGTGCACAACTCCATGTGGGCACACTCATTCTAACAGTTCAATGTGCACACCACCATGTGGGCATACTCATTCTAACAGAACAGTGTTCACACCTCCATGTGGGCACACTCATTCTAACAGTTCAGTGTGCACACCTCCATGTGGACACACTCATTCCAACAGTTCAGTGTGCACACCTCCATGTGGACAAACTCATTCTAACAGTTCAGTGTGCACACCTCCAGGTGGACACACTCATTCTAACAGTTCAGTGTGCACATCTCCACAGGGATACACTAATTCTAACAGTTCAGTGTGCAAACTTCCATGTGGACACACTCATTCTAACAGTTCAGTGTGCACACCTCCATGTGGACACACTCATTCTAACAGTTCAGTGTCCACATCTCCACAGGGATACACTCATTCTAACAGTTCAGTGTGCACACCTCCATGTGGGCACACTCATTCTAACAGTTCAGTGTGCACACCTCCATGTGGACACACTCATTCTAACAGTTCAGTGTGCACATCTCCACAGTGACACACTCATTCTAATAGTTCAGTGTGCACACCTCCATGTGGACACACTCATTCTAACAGTTCAGTGTGCACACCTCAATGTGGATACACTCATTCTAACAATACAGTGTGCACACCTCCATATGGACATATTCTAACAGTTCAGTGTGCTCACCTCCATGTGGGCACACTCATTCTAACAGTTCAGTGTGCACACCTCCATGTGGACACACTCATTCTAACAGTTCAGTGTGCACACCTCCATGTGGACACACTCATTCTAACAGTTCAGTGTGCACATCTCCACAGGGATACACTCATTCTAACAGTTCAGTGTGCACACCTCCATGTGGACACACTCATTCTAACAGTTCAGTGTGCACACTTCTACAGGGACACACTTATTCTAACTGTTCAGTGTGCACACTTCCATGTGGGCACAGTCATTCTAACAGTTCAGTGTGCACACCTCCATGTGGACACACTCATTCTAACAGTTCAGTGTCCACACCTCCATGTGGGCACACTCATTCTAACAGTTCAGTGTGCACACCTCCATGTGGACACACTCATTCTACAGTTCAGTGTGCACACCTCCATGTGGACACACTCATTCTAACAGTTCAGTGTGCACTCCTCCATGTGGGCACACTCATTCTAACAGTTCAATGTGCACACCACCATGTGGGCATACTCATTCTAAGAGAACAGTGTTCACACCTCCATGTGGGCACACTCATTCTAACAGTTCAGTGTGCACACCTCCATGTGGACACACTCATTCCAACAGTTCATTGTGCACACCTCCATGTGGACACACTCATTCTAACAGTTCAGTGTGCACACCTCCATGTGGGCACACTCATTCTAACAGTTCAGTGTGCACATCTCCACAGGGATACACTAATTCTAACAGTTCAGTGTGCACACTTCCATGTGGACACACTCATTCTAACAGTTCAGTGTGCACACCTCCATGTGGACACACTCATTCTAACAGTTCAGTGTGCACATCTCCACAGGGATACACTCATTCTAACAGTTCAGAGTGCACACCTCCATGTGGGCACACTCATTCTAACAGTTCAGTGTGCACACCTCCATGTGGACACACTCATTCTAACAGTTCAGTGTGCACATCTCCACAGGGACACACTCATTCTAATAGTTCAGTGTGCACACCTCCATGTGGACACACTCATTCTAACAGTTCAGTGTGCACACCTCAATGTGGATACACTCATTCTAACAATACAGTGTGCACACCTCCATCTGGACATATTCTAACAGTTCAGTGTGCTCACCTCCATGTGGGCACACTCATTCTAACAGTTCAGTGTGCACACCTCCATGTGGACACACTCATTCTAACAGTTCAGTGTGCACACCTCCATGTGGACACACTCATTCTAACAGTTCAGTGTGCACACTTCTACAGGGACACACTTATTCTAACAGTTCAGTGTGCACACCTCCATGTGGGCACAGTCATTCTAACAGTTCAGTGTGCACACCTCCATGTGGACACACTCATTCTAACAGTTCAGTGTGCACACCTCCATGTGGACACACTCATTCTAACATTTCAGTGTGCACACCTCCATGTGGACACACTCATTCTAACAGTTCAGTGTGCACACCTCCATGTGGACACACTCATTCTAACAGTTCAGTGTGCAAACCTCCATGTGGACACAATCATTCTAACAGTTCAGTGTGCACACCTCCATGTGGACAATTTCTAACACTTCGGTGTGCACACCTCCATGTGGACACACTCATTCTAACAGTTCAGTGTGCACACCTCCATGTGGACACACTCATTCTATCAGTTCAGTGTGCACACCTCCATGTGGACACAATCATTCTAACAGTTCAGTGTGCACACCTCCATGTGGACAAATTCTAACACTTCGGTGTGCACACCTCCATGTGGACACACTCATTCTAACAGTTCAGTGTGCACACCTCCATGTGGGCACAGACATTTTAACAGTTCAGTGTGCACACCTCCATGTGGACACAATCATTCTAACAGTTCAGTGTGCACACCTCCATGTGGACACATTCTAACAGTTCAGTGTGCACACCTCCATGTGGACACACTCATTCTAACAGTTCAGTGTCCACACCTCCATGTGGGCACACTCATTCTAACAGTTCAGTGTGCACACCTCCATGTGGACACACTCATTCTAACAGTTCAGTGTGCACACCTCCATGTGGACACACTCATTCTAACAGTTCAGTGTGCACACCTCCATGTGGGCACACTCATTCTAACAGTTCAATGTGCACACCTGCATGTGGGCATACTCATTCTAACAGAACAGTGTTCACACCTCCATGTGGGCACACTCATTCTAACAGTTCAGTGTGCACACCTCCATGTGGACACACTCATTCTAACAGTTCAGTGTGCACACCTCCATGTGGACACACTCATTCTAACAGTTCAGTGTGCACACCTCCAGGTGGACACACTCATTCTAACAGTTCAGTGTGCACATCTCCACAGGGATACACTAATTCTAACAGTTCAGTGTGCACACTTCCATGTGGACACACTCATTCTAACAGTTCAGTGTGCACACCTCCATGTGGACACACTCATTCTAACAGTTCAGTGTGCACATCTCCACAGGGATACACTCATTCTAACAGTTCAGTGTGCACACCTCCATGTGGACACACTCATTCTAACAGTTCAGTGTGCACATCTCCACAGGGACACACTCATTCTAATAGTTCAGTGTGCACACCTCCATGTGGACACACTCATTCTAACAGTTCAGTGTGCACACCTCAATGTGGATACACTCATTCTAACAATACAGTGTGCACACCTCCATATGGACATATTCTAACAGTTCAGTGTGCTCACCTCCATGTGGGCACACTCATTCTAACAGTTCAGTGTGCACACCTCCATGTGGACACACTCATTCTAACAGTTCAGTGTGCACACCTCCATGTGGACACACTCATTCTAACAGTTCAGTGTGCACATCTCCACAGGGATACACTCATTCTAACAGTTCAGTGTGCACACCTCCATGTGGACACACTCATTCTAACAGTTCAGTGTGCACACTTCTACAGGGACACACTTATTCTAACAGTTCAGTGTGCACACCTCCATGTGGGCACAGTCATTCTAACAGTTCAGTGTGCACACCTCCATGTGGACACACTCATTCTAACAGTTCAGTGTGCACACCTCCATGTGGACACACTCATTCTAACATTTCAGTGTGCACACCTCCATGTGGACACACTCATTCTAACAGTTCAGTGTGCACACCTCCATGTGGACACACTCATTCTAACAGTTCAGTGTGCACACCTCCATGTGGACACACTCATTCTAACAGTTCAGTGTGCACACCTCCATGTGGACAATTTCTAACACTTCGGTGTGCACACCTCCATGTGGACACACTCATTCTAACAGTTCAGTGTGCACACCTCCATGTGGACACACTCATTCTATCAGTTCAGTGTGCACACCTCCATGTGGACACAATCATTCTAACAGTTCAGTGTGCACACCTCCATGTGGACAAATTCTAACACTTCGGTGTGCACACCTCCATGTGGACACACTCATTCTAACAGTTCAGTGTGCACACCTCCATGTGGGCACAGACATTTTAACAGTTCAGTGTGCACACCTCCATGTGGACACAATCATTCTAACAGTTCAGTGTGCACACCTCCATGTGGACACACTTATTCTAACAGTTCAGTGTGCACACCTCCATGTGGACACACTCATTCTAACAGTTCAGTGTCCACACCTCCATGTGGGCACACTCATTCTAACAGTTCAGTGTGCACACCTCCATGTGGACACACTCATTCTAACAGTTCAGTGTGCACACCTCCATGTGGACACACTCATTCTAACAGTTCAGTGTGCACACCTCCATGTGGACACACTCATTCTAACAGTTCAGTGTGCACACCTCCAGGTGGACACACTCATTCTAACAGTTCAGTGTGCACATCTCCACAGGGATACACTAATTCTAACAGTTCAGTGTGCACACTTCCATGTGGACACACTCATTCTAACAGTTCAGTGTGCACACCTCCATGTGGACACACTCATTCTAACAGTTCAGTGTGCACATCTCCACAGGGATACACTCATTCTAACAGTTCAGTGTGCACACCTCCATGTGGACACACTCATTCTAACAGTTCAGTGTGCACATCTACACAGGGACACACTCATTCTAATAGTTCAGTGTGCACACCTCCATGTGGACACACTCATTCTAACAGTTCAGTGTGCACACCTCCAGGTGGACACACTCATTCTAACAGTTCAGTGTGCACATCTCCACAGGGATACACTAATTCTAACAGTTCAGTGTGCACACTTCCATGTGGACACACTCATTCTAACAGTTCAGTGTGCACACCTCCATGTGGACACACTCATTCTAACAGTTCAGTGTGCACACCTCCAGGTGGACACACTCATTCTAACAGTTCAGTGTGCACACCTCCAGGTGGACACACTCATTCTAACAGTTCAGTGTGCACATCTCCACAGGGATACACTAATTCTAACAGTTCAGTGTGCACACTTCCATGTGGACACACTCATTCTAACAGTTCAGTGTGCACACCTCCATGTGGACACACTCATTCTAACAGTTCAGTGTGCACATCTCCACAGGGATACACTCATTCTAACAGTTCAGTGTGCACACCTCCATGTGGACACACTCATTCTAACAGTTCAGTGTGCACATCTCCACAGGGACACACTCATTCTAACAGTTCAGTGTGCACACCTCAATGTGGATACACTCATTCTAACAATACAGTGTGCACACCTCCATATGGACATATTCTAACAGTTCAGTGTGCTCACCTCCATGTGGGCACACTCATTCTAACAGTTCAGTGTGCACACCTCCATGTGGACACACTCATTCTAACAGTTCACTGTGCACACCTCCATGTGGACACACTCATTCTAACAGTTCAGTGTGCACATCTCCACAGGGATACACTCATTCTAACAGTTCAGTGTGCACACCTCCATGTGGACACACTCATTCTAACAGTTCAGTGTGCACACTTCTACAGGGACACACTTATTCTAACAGTTCAGTGTGCACACCTCCATGTGGGCACAGTCATTCTAACAGTTCAGTGTGCACACCTCCATGTGGACACACTCATTCTAACAGTTCAGTGTGCACACCTCCATGTGGACACACTCATTCTAACATTTCAGTGAGCACACCTCCATGTGGACACACTCATTCTAACAGTTCAGTGTGCACACCTCCATGTGGACACACTCATTCTAACAGTTCAGTGTGCACTCCTCCATGTGGACACACTCATTCTAACAGTTCAGTGTGCACACCTCCATGTGGACACACTCAATCTAACAGTTCAGTGTTCACACCTCCTTGTGGGCACACTCATTCTAAAAGTTCAGGGTGGACACCTCCATGTGGGCACAGACATTTTAACAGTTCAGTGTCCACACCTCCATGTGGACACAATCAATCTAACAGTTCAGTGTGCACACCTCCATGTGGACACATTCTAACAGTTCAATGTGCACACCTCCATGTGGACACACTCATTCTAACAGGTCAGTGTGCACACCGCCATGTTGGCACACTCATTCTAACAGTTCAGTGTGCACACCTCCATGTGGGCACTCTCATTCTAACAGTTCAGTGTGCACACCTCCATGTGGACACACTCATTCTAACAGTTCACTGTGCACACCTCCATGTGGGCACACTCATTCTAACAGTTCAGTGTGCACATCTCCACAGGGATACACTAATTCTAACAGTTCAGTGTGCACACCTCCATGTGGACACACTCATTCTAACAGTTCAGTGTGCACACCTCCATGTGGGCACACTCATTCTAACAATACAGTGTGCACACCTCCATATGGACATATTCTAACAGTTCAGTGTGCTCACCTCCATGTGGGCACACTCATTCTAACAGTTCAGTGTGCACACCTCCATGTGGACACACTCATTCTAACAGTTCACTGTGCACACCTCCATGTGGACACACTCATTCTAACAGTTCAGTGTGCACATCTCCACAGGGATACACTCATTCTAACAGTTCAGTGTGCACACCTCCATGTGGACACACTCATTCTAACAGTTCAGTGTGCACACTTCTACAGGGACACACTTATTCTAACAGTTCAGTGTGCACACCTCCATGTGGGCACAGTCATTCTAACAGTTCAGTGTGCACACCTCCATGTGGACACACTCATTCTAACAGTTCAGTGTGCACACCTCCATGTGGACACACTCATTCTAACATTTCAGTGAGCACACCTCCATGTGGACACACTCATTCTAACAGTTCAGTGTGCACACCTCCATGTGGACACACTCATTCTAACAGTTCAGTGTGCACTCCTCCATGTGGACACACTCATTCTAACAGTTCAGTGTGCACACCTCCATGTGGACACACTCAATCTAACAGTTCAGTGTTCACACCTCCTTGTGGGCACACTCATTCTAAAAGTTCAGGGTGGACACCTCCATGTGGGCACAGACATTTTAACAGTTCAGTGTCCACACCTCCATGTGGACACAATCAATCTAACAGTTCAGTGTGCACACCTCCATGTGGACACATTCTAACAGTTCAATGTGCACACCTCCATGTGGACACACTCATTCTAACAGGTCAGTGTGCACACCGCCATGTTGGCACACTCATTCTAACAGTTCAGTGTGCACACCTCCATGTGGGCACTCTCATTCTAACAGTTCAGTGTGCACACCTCCATGTGGACACACTCGTTCTAACAGTTCAGTGTGCACACCTCCATGTGGGCACACTCATTCTAACAGTTCAGTGTGCACATCTCCACAGGGATACACTAATTCTAACAGTTCAGTGTGCACACCTCCATGTGGACACACTCATTCTAACAGTTCAGTGTGCACACCTCCATGTGGGCACACTCATTCTAACAGTTCAGTGTGCACACTTCCATGTGGACACACTCAATCTAACAGTTCAGTGTGCACACCTACATGTGGACAGACTCAATCTAACAGTTCAGTGTACACACCTCCATGTGGACACACTCATTCTAACAGTTCAGTGTGCACACCTCCATGTGGATACACTCATTCTAACAGTACAGTGTGCACACCTCCATGTGGACATATTCTAACAGTTCAGTGTGCACACCTCCATGTTGGCACACTCATTCTAAAAGTTCAGTGTGCACACCTCCATGTGGACACACTCATTCTAACAGTTCAGTGTGCACACCTTCATGTGGACACAAACATTCTAACAGTTCAGTGTGCACACCTCCACAGGGACACACTCATTCTAACAGTTCAGTGTGCACACCTCCGTGTGGACACAGTCATTCTAACAGTTCAGTGTGCACACCTCCATGTGGACACAATCATTCTAACAGTTCAGTGTACACAACTCCATGTGGGCACACTCATTCTAACAGTTCAGTGTGCACACGTCCATGTGGACACACTCATTCTAACAGTTCAGTGTGCACACGTCCATGTGGACACACTCATTCTAACAGTTTTGTGTGCACACCTCCATGTGGGCACACTCATTCTAACAGTTCAGTGTGCACACTTCCATGTGGACACACATTCTAACAGTTCAGAGTGGACACCTCCATATGTACACACTCATTCTAACAGGTCAGAGTGCACACCTCCACAGAGACACACTCATTCTAACAGTTCAGTGTGCACACCTCCATGTGGGCACAGTCATTCTAACAGTTCAGTGTCCACACCTCCATGTGGGCACACTCATTCTAACAGTTCAGTGTGGACACCTCCATGTGGGCACAGACATTTTAACAGTTCAGTGTGCACACCTCCATGTGGACACAATCATTCTAACAGTTCAGTGTGCACACCTCCATGTGGACACATTCTAACAGTTCAGTGTGCACACCTCCATGTGGACACACTCATTCTAACAGTTCAGTGTCCACACCTCCATGTGGGCACACTCATTCTAACAGTTCAGTGTGCACACCTCCATGTGGACACACTCATTCTAACAGTTCAGTGTAGACACCTCCATGTGGACACACTCATTCTAACAGTTCAGTGTGCACACCTCCATGTGGGCACACTCATTCTAACAGTTCAATGTGCACACCACCATGTGGGCATACTCATTCTAACAGAACAGTGTTCACACCTCCATGTGGGCACACTCATTCTAACAGTTCAGTGTGCACACCTCCATGTGGACACACTCATTCTAACAGTTCAGTGTGCACACCTCCATGTGGACACACTCATTCTAACAGTTCAGTGTGCACACCTCCAGGTGGACACACTCATTCTAACAGTTCAGTGTGCACATCTCCACAGGGATACACTAATTCTAACAGTTCAGTGTGCACACTTCCATGTGGACACACTCATTCTAACAGTTCAGTGTGCACACCTCCATGTGGACACACTCATTCTAACAGTTCAGTGTGCACATCTCCACAGGGATACACTCATTCTAACAGTTCAGTGTGCACACCTCCATGTGGGCACACTCATTCTAACAGTTCAGTGTGCACACCTCCATGTGGACACACTCATTCTAACAGTTCAGTGTGCACATCTCCACAGTGACACACTCATTCTAATAGTTCAGTGTGCACACCTCCATGTGGACACACTCATTCTAACAGTTCAGTGTGCACACCTCAATGTGGATACACTCATTCTAACAATACAGTGTGCACACCTCCATATGGACATATTCTAACAGTTCAGTGTGCTCACCTCCATGTGGGCACACTCATTCTAACAGTTCAGTGTGCACACCTCCATGTGGACACACTCATTATAACAGTTCAGTGTGCACACCTCCATGTGGACACACTCATTCTAACAGTTCAGTGTGCACATCTCCACAGGGATACACTCATTCTAACAGTTCAGTGTGCACACCTCCATGTGGACACACTCATTCTAACAGTTCAGTGTGCACACTTCTACAGGGACACACTTATTCTAACAGTTCAGTGTGCACACTTCCATGTGGGCACAGTCATTCTAACAGTTCAGTGTGCACACCTCCATGTGGACACACTCATTCTAACAGTTCAGTGTCCACACCTCCATGTGGGCACACTCATTCTAACAGTTCAGTGTGCACACCTCCATGTGGACACACTCATTCCAACAGTTCATTGTGCACACCTCCATGTGGACACACTCATTCTAACAGTTCAGTGTGCACACCTCCATGTGGACACACTCATTCTATCAGTTCAGTGTGCACACCTCCATGTGGACACAATCATTCTAACAGTTCAGTGTGCACACCTCCATGTGGACAAATTCTAACACTTCGGTGTGCACACCTCCATGTGGACACACTCATTCTAACAGTTCAGTGTGCACACCTCCATGTGGGCACAGACATTTTAACAGTTCAGTGTGCACACCTCCATGTGGACACAATCATTCTAACAGTTCAGTGTGCACACCTCCATGTGGACAAATTCTAACAGTTCAGTGTGCACACCTCCATGTGGACACACTCATTCTAACAGTTCAGTGTCCACACCTCCATGTGAGCACACTCATTCTAACAGTTCAGTGTGCACACCTCCATGTGGACACACTCATTCTAACAGTTCAGTGTGCACACCTCCATGTGGACACACTCATTCTAACAGTTCAGTGTGCACACCTCCATGTGGGCACACTCATTCTAACAGTTCAATGTGCACACCACCATGTGGGCATACTCATTCTAACAGAACAGTGTTCACACCTCCATGTGGGCACACTCATTCTAACAGTTCAGTGTGCACACCTCCATGTGGACACACTCATTCTAACAGTTCAGTGTGCACACCTCCATGTGGACACACTCATTCTACAGTTCAGTGTGCACACCTCCATGTGGACACACTCATTCTAACAGTTCAGTGTGCACTCCTCCATGTGGGCACACTCATTCTAACAGTTCAATGTGCACACCACCATGTGGGCATACTCATTCTAAGAGAACAGTGTTCACACCTCCATGTGGGCACACTCATTCTAACAGTTCAGTGTGCACACCTCCATGTGGACACACTCATTCCAACAGTTCATTGTGCACACCTCCATGTGGACACACTCATTCTAACAGTTCAGTGTGCACACCTCCATGTGGGCACACTCATTCTAACAGTTCAGTGTGCACATCTCCACAGGGATACACTAATTCTAACAGTTCAGTGTGCACACTTCCATGTGGACACACTCATTCTAACAGTTCAGTGTGCACACCTCCATGTGGACACACTCATTCTAACAGTTCAGTGTGCACATCTCCACAGGGATACACTCATTCTAACAGTTCAGAGTGCACACCTCCATATGGGCACACTCATTCTAACAGTTCAGTGTGCACACCTCCATGTGGACACACTCATTCTAACAGTTCAGTGTGCACATCTCCACAGGGACACACTCATTCTAATAGTTCAGTGTGCACACCTCCATGTGGACACACTCATTCTAACAGTTCAGTGTGCACACCTCAATGTGGATACACTCATTCTAACAATACAGTGTGCACACCTCCATATGGACATATTCTAACAGTTCAGTGTGCTCATCTCCATGTGGGCACACTCATTCTAACAGTTCAGTGTGCACACCTCCATGTGGACACACTCATTCTAACAGTTCAGTGTGCACACCTCCATGTGGACACACTCATTCTAACAGTTCAGTGTGCACATCTCCACAGGGATACACTCATTCTAACAGTTCAGTGTGCACACCTCCATGTGGACACACTCATTCTAACAGTTCAGTGTGCACACTTCTACAGGGACACACTTATTCTAACAGTTCAGTGTGCACACCTCCATGTGGGCACAGTCATTCTAACAGTTCAGTGTGCACACCTCCATGTGGACACACTCATTCTAACAGTTCAGTGTGCACACCTCCATGTGGACACACTCATTCTAACATTTCAGTGTGCACACCTCCATGTGGACACACTCATTCTAACAGTTCAGTGTGCACACCTCCATGTGGACACACTCATTCTAACAGTTCAGTGTGCAAACCTCCATGTGGACACAATCATTCTAACAGTTCAGTGTGCACACCTCCATGTGGACAATTTCTAACACTTCGGTGTGCACACCTCCATGTGGACACACTCATTCTAACAGTTCAGTGTGCACACCTCCATGTGGACACACTCATTCTATCAGTTCAGTGTGCACACCTCCATGTGGACACAATCATTCTAACAGTTCAGTGTGCACACCTCCATGTGGACAAATTCTAACACTTCGGTGTGCACACCTCCATGTGGACACACTCATTCTAACAGTTCAGTGTGCACACCTCCATGTGGGCACAGACATTTTAACAGTTCAGTGTGCACACCTCCATGTGGACACAATCATTCTAACAGTTCAGTGTGCACACCTCCATGTGGACACATTCTAACAGTTCAGTGTGCACACCTCCATGTGGACACACTCATTCTAACAGTTCAGTGTCCACACCTCCATGTGGGCACACTCATTCTAACAGTTCAGTGTGCACACCTCCATGTGGACACACTCATTCTAACAGTTCAGTGTGCACACCTCCATGTGGACACACTCATTCTAACAGTTCAGTGTGCACACCTCCATGTGGGCACACTCATTCTAACAGTTCAATGTGCACACCTGCATGTGGGCATACTCATTCTAACAGAACAGTGTTCACACCTCCATGTGGGCACACTCATTCTAACAGTTCAGTGTGCACACCTCCATGTGGACACACTCATTCTAACAGTTCAGTGTGCACACCTCCATGTGGACACACTCATTCTAACAGTTCAGTGTGCACACCTCCAGGTGGACACACTCATTCTAACAGTTCAGTGTGCACATCTCCACAGGGATACACTAATTCTAACAGTTCAGTGTGCACACTTCCATGTGGACACACTCATTCTAACAGTTCAGTGTGCACACCTCCATGTGGACACACTCATTCTAACAGTTCAGTGTGCACATCTCCACAGGGATACACTCATTCTAACAGTTCAGTGTGCACACCTCCATGTGGACACACTCATTCTAACAGTTCAGTGTGCACATCTCCACAGGGACACACTCATTCTAATAGTTCAGTGTGCACACCTCCATGTGGACACACTCATTCTAACAGTTCAGTGTGCACACCTCAATGTGGATACACTCATTCTAACAATACAGTGTGCACACCTCCATATGGACATATTCTAACAGTTCAGTGTGCTCACCTCCATGTGGGCACACTCATTCTAACAGTTCAGTGTGCACACCTCCATGTGGACACACTCATTCTAACAGTTCAGTGTGCACACCTCCATGTGGACACACTCATTCTAACAGTTCAGTGTGCACATCTCCACAGGGATACACTCATTCTAACAGTTCAGTGTGCACACCTCCATGTGGACACACTCATTCTAACAGTTCAGTGTGCACACTTCTACAGGGACACACTTATTCTAACAGTTCAGTGTGCACACCTCCATGTGGGCACAGTCATTCTAACAGTTCAGTGTGCACACCTCCATGTGGACACACTCATTCTAACAGTTCAGTGTGCACACCTCCATGTGGACACACTCATTCTAACATTTCAGTGTGCACACCTCCATGTGGACACACTCATTCTAACAGTTCAGTGTGCACACCTCCATGTGGACACACTCATTCTAACAGTTCAGTGTGCACACCTCCATGTGGACACAATCATTCTAACAGTTCAGTGTGCACACCTCCATGTGGACAATTTCTAACACTTCGGTGTGCACACCTCCATGTGGACACACTCATTCTAACAGTTCAGTGTGCACACCTCCATGTGGACACACTCATTCTATCAGTTCAGTGTGCACACCTCCATGTGGACACAATCATTCTAACAGTTCAGTGTGCACACCTCCATGTGGACAAATTCTAACACTTCGGTGTGCACACCTCCATGTGGACACACTCATTCTAACAGTTCAGTGTGCACACCTCCATGTGGGCACAGACATTTTAACAGTTCAGTGTGCACACCTCCATGTGGACACAATCATTCTAACAGTTCAGTGTGCACACCTCCATGTGGACACACTCATTCTAACAGTTCAGTGTGCACACCTCCATGTGGACACACTCATTCTAACAGTTCAGTGTCCACACCTCCATGTGGGCACACTCATTCTAACAGTTCAGTGTGCACACCTCCATGTGGACACACTCATTCTAACAGTTCAGTGTGCACACCTCCATGTGGACACACTCATTCTAACAGTTCAGTGTGCACACCTCCATGTGGGCACACTCATTCTAACAGTTCAATGTGCACACCTGCATGTGGGCATACTCATTCTAACAGAACAGTGTTCACACCTCCATGTGGACACACTCATTCTAACAGTTCAGTGTGCACACCTCCATGTGGACACACTCATTCTAACAGTTCAGTGTGCACACCTCCATGTGGACACACTCATTCTAACAGTTCAGTGTGCACACCTCCAGGTGGACACACTCATTCTAACAGTTCAGTGTGCACATCTCCACAGGGATACACTAATTCTAACAGTTCAGTGTGCACACTTCCATGTGGACACACTCATTCTAACAGTTCAGTGTGCACACCTCCATGTGGACACACTCATTCTAACAGTTCAGTGTGCACATCTCCACAGGGATACACTCATTCTAACAGTTCAGTGTGCACACCTCCATGTGGACACACTCATTCTAACAGTTCAGTGTGCACATCTCCACAGGGACACACTCATTCTAATAGTTCAGTGTGCACACCTCCATGTGGACACACTCATTCTAACAGTTCAGTGTGCACACCTCAATGTGGATACACTCATTCTAACAATACAGTGTGCACACCTCCATATGGACATATTCTAACAGTTCAGTGTGCTCACCTCCATGTGGGCACACTCATTCTAACAGTTCAGTGTGCACACCTCCATGTGGACACACTCATTCTAACAGTTCACTGTGCACACCTCCATGTGGACACACTCATTCTAACAGTTCAGTGTGCACATCTCCACAGGGATACACTCATTCTAACAGTTCAGTGTGCACACCTCCATGTGGACACACTCATTCTAACAGTTCAGTGTGCACACTTCTACAGGGACACACTTATTCTAACAGTTCAGTGTGCACACCTCCATGTGGGCACAGTCATTCTAACAGTTCAGTGTGCACACCTCCATGTGGACACACTCATTCTAACAGTTCAGTGTGCACACCTCCATGTGGACACACTCATTCTAACATTTCAGTGAGCACACCTCCATGTGGACACACTCATTCTAACAGTTCAGTGTGCACACCTCCATGTGGACACACTCATTCTAACAGTTCAGTGTGCACTCCTCCATGTGGACACACTCATTCTAACAGTTCAGTGTGCACACCTCCATGTGGACACACTCAATCTAACAGTTCAGTGTTCACACCTCCTTGTGGGCACACTCATTCTAAAAGTTCAGGGTGGACACCTCCATGTGGGCACAGACATTTTAACAGTTCAGTGTCCACACCTCCATGTGGACACAATCAATCTAACAGTTCAGTGTGCACACCTCCATGTGGACACATTCTAACAGTTCAATGTGCACACCTCCATGTGGACACACTCATTCTAACAGGTCAGTGTGCACACCGCCATGTTGGCACACTCATTCTAACAGTTCAGTGTGCACACCTCCATGTGGGCACTCTCATTCTAACAGTTCAGTGTGCACACCTCCATGTGGACACACTCGTTCTAACAGTTCAGTGTGCACACCTCCATGTGGGCACACTCATTCTAACAGTTCAGTGTGCACATCTCCACAGGGATACACTAATTCTAACAGTTCAGTGTGCACACCTCCATGTGGACACACTCATTCTAACAGTTCAGTGTGCACACCTCCATGTGGGCACACTCATTCTAACAGTTCAGTGTGCACACTTCCATGTGGACACACTCAATCTAACTGTTCAGTGTGCACACCTACATGTGGACAGACTCAATCTAACAGTTCAGTGTACACACCTCCATGTGGACACACTCATTCTAACAGTTCAGTGTGCACACCTCCATGTGGATACACTCATTCTAACAGTACAGTGTGCACACCTCCATGTGGACATATTCTAACAGTTCAGTGTGCACACCTCCATGTTGGCACACTCATTCTAAAAGTTCAGTGTGCACACCTCCATGTGGACACACTCATTCTAACAGTTCAGTGTGCACACCTTCATGTGGACACAAACATTCTAACAGTTCAGTGTGCACACCTCCACAGGGACACACTCATTCTAACAGTTCAGTGTGCACACCTCCGTGTGGACACAGTCATTCTAACAGTTCAGTGTGCACACCTCCATGTGGACACAATCATTCTAACAGTTCAGTGTACACAACTCCATGTGGGCACACTCATTCTAACAGTTCAGTGTGCACACGTCCATGTGGACACACTCATTCTAACAGTTCAGTGTGCACACCTCCATGTGGACACACTCATTCTAACAGTTCAGTGTGCACACCTCCATGGGGGCACACTCATTCTAACAGTTCAGTGTGCACACTTCCATGTGGACACACATTCTAACAGTTCAGAGTGGACACCTCCATATGTACACACTCATTCTAACAGGTCAGAGTGCACACCTCCACAGAGACACACTCATTCTAACAGTTCAGTGTGCACACCTCCATGTGGGCACAGTCATTCTAACAGTTCAGTGTGCACACCTCCATGTGGACACACACATTCTAACAGTTCATTGTGCACACCTCCATGTGGACACACTCATTCTATCAGTTCAGTGTGCACACCTACATGTGGACACACTCATTCTAACAGTTCAGTGTGCACACCTCCATGTGGACAAATTCCAACACTTCGGTGTGCACACCTCCATGTGGACACACTCATTCTAACAGTTCAGTGTGGACACCTCCATGTGGGCACAGACATTTTAACAGTTCAGTGTGCACACCTCCATGTGGACACAATCATTCTAACAGTTCAGTGTGCACACCTCCATGTGGACACATTCTAACAGTTCAGTGTGCACACCTCCATGTGGACACACTCATTCTAACAGTTCAGTGTCCACACCTCCATGTGGGCACACTCATTCTAACAGTTCAGTGTGCACACCTCCATGTGGACACACTCATTCTAACAGTTCAGTGTAGACACCTCCATGTGGACACACTCATTCTAACAATAAAGTGTGCACACCTCCATGTGGGCACACTCATTCTAACAGTTCAATGTGCACACCACCATGTGGGCATACTCATTCTAACAGAACAGTGTTCACACCTCCATGTGGGCACACTCATTCTAACAGTTCAGTGTGCACACCTCCATGTGGACACACTCATTCTAACAGTTCAGTGTGCACACCTCCATGTGGACACACTCATTCTAACAGTTCAGTGTGCACACCTCCAGGTGGACACACTCATTCTAACAGTTCAGTGTGCACATCTCCACAGGGATACACTAATTCTAACAGTTCAGTGTGCACACTTCCATGTGGACACACTCATTCTAACAGTTCAGTGTGCACACCTCCATGTGGACACACTCATTCTAACAGTTCAGTGTGCACATCTCCACAGGGATACACTCATTCTAACAGTTCAGTGTGCACACCTCCATGTGGGCACACTCATTCTAACAGTTCAGTGTGCACACCTCCATGTGGACACACTCATTCTAACAGTTCAGTGTGCACATCTCCACAGTGACACACTCATTCTAATAGTTCAGTGTGCACACCTCCATGTGGACACACTCATTCTAACAGTTCAGTGTGCACACCTCAATGTGGATACACTCATTCTAACAATACAGTGTGCACACCTCCATATGGACATATTCTAACAGTTCAGTGTGCTCACCTCCATGTGGGCACACTCATTCTAACAGTTCAGTGTGCACACCTCCATGTGGACACACTCATTCTAACAGTTCAGTGTGCACACCTCCATGTGGACACACTCATTCTAACAGTTCAGTGTGCACATCTCCACAGGGATACACTCATTCTAACAGTTCAGTGTGCACACCTCCATGTGGACACACTCATTCTAACAGTTCAGGGTGCACACTTCTACAGGGACACACTTATTCTAACAGTTCAGTGTGCACACTTCCATGTGGGCACAGTCATTCTAACAGTTCAGTGTGCACACCTCCATGTGGACACACTCATTCTAACAGTTCAGTGTCCACACCTCCATGTGGGCACACTCATTCTAACAGTTCAGTGTGCACACCTCCATGTGGACACACTCATTCTAACAGTTCAGTGTGCACACCTCCATGTGGACACACTCATTCTAACAGTTCAGTGTGCACTCCTCCATGTGGGCACACTCATTCTAACAGTTCAATGTGCACACCACCATGTGGGCATACTCATTCTAAGAGAACAGTGTTCACACCTCCATGTGGGCACACTCATTCTAACAGTTCAGTGTGCACACCTCCATGTGGACACACTCATTCCAACAGTTCATTGTGCACACCTCCATGTGGACACACTCATTCTAACAGTTCAGTGTGCACACCTCCATGTGGACACACTCATTCTATCAGTTCAGTGTGCACACCTCCATGTGGACACAATCATTCTAACAGTTCAGTGTGCACACCTCCATGTGGACAAATTCTAACACTTCGGTGTGCACACCTCCATGTGGACACACTCATTCTAACAGTTCAGTGTGCACACCTCCATGTGGGCACAGACATTTTAACAGTTCAGTGTGCACACCTCCATGTGGACACAATCATTCTAACAGTTCAGTGTGCACACCTCCATGTGGACAAATTCTAACAGTTCAGTGTGCACACCTCCATGTGGACACACTCATTCTAACAGTTCAGTGTCCACACCTCCATGTGAGCACACTCATTCTAACAGTTCAGTGTGCACACCTCCATGTGGACACACTCATTCTAACAGTTCAGTGTGCACACCTCCATGTGGACACACTCATTCTAACAGTTCAGTGTGCACACCTCCATGTGGGCACACTCATTCTAACAGTTCAATGTGCACACCACCATGTGGGCATACTCATTCTAACAGAACAGTGTTCACACCTCCATGTGGGCACACTCATTCTAACAGTTCAGTGTGCACACCTCCATGTGGACACACTCATTCCAACAGTTCAGTGTGCACACCTCCATGTGGACACACTCATTCTAACAGTTCAGTGTGCACACCTCCAGGTGGACACACTCATTCTAACAGTTCAGTGTGCACATCTCCACAGGGATACACTAATTCTAACAGTTCAGTGTGCACACTTCCATGTGGACACACTCATTCTAACAGTTCAGTGTGCACACCTCCATGTGGACACACTCATTCTAACAGTTCAGTGTGCACACCTCCATGTGGACACACTCATTCTAACAGTTCAGTGTGCACACCTCCAGGTGGACACACTCATTCTAACAGTTCAGTGTGCACACCTCCATGTGGACACACTCATTCTAACAGTTCAGTGTGCACATCTCCACAGGGACACACTCATTCTAATAGTTCAGTGTGCACACCTCCATGTGGACACACTCATTCTAACAGTTCAGTGTGCACACCTCAATGTGGATACACTCATTCTAACAATACAGTGTGCACACCTCCATATGGACATATTCTAACAGTAGAGTGTGCTCACCTCCATGTGGGCACACTCATTCTAACAGTTCAGTGTGCACACCTCCATGTGGACACACTCATTCTAACAGTTCAGTGTGCACACCTCCATGTGGACACACTCATTCTAACAGTTCAGTGTGCACATCTCCACAGGGATACACTCATTCTAACAGTTCAGTGTGCACACCTCCATGTGGACACACTCATTCTAACAGTTCAGTGTGCACACTTCTACAGGGACACACTTATTCTAACAGTTCAGTGTGCACACCTCCATGTGGGCACAGTCATTCTCACAGTTCAGTGTGCACACCTCCATGTGGACACACTCATTCTAACAGTTCAGTGTGCACACCTCCATGTGGACACACTCATTCTAACATTTCAGTGTGCACACCTCCATGTGGACACACTCATTCTAACAGTTCAGTGTGCACACCTCCATGTGGACACACTCATTCTAACAGTTCAGTGTGCACACCTCCATGTGGACACAATCATTCTAACAGTTCAGTGTGCACACCTCCATGTGGACAAATTCTAACACTTCGGTGTGCACACCTCCATGTGGACACACTCATTCTAACAGTTCCTTGTGCACACCTCCATGTGGACACACTCATTCTAACAGTTCAGTGTGCACACCTCCATGTGGACACAATCATTCTAACAGTTCAGTGTGCACACCTCCATGTGGACAAATTCTAACACTTCGGTGTGCACACCTCCATGTGGACACACTCATTCTAACAGTTCAGTGTGCACACCTCCATGTGGGCACAGACATTTTAACAGTTCAGTGTGCACACCTCCATGTGGACACAATCATTCTAACAGTTCAGTGTGCACACCTCCATGTGGACACATTCTAACAGTTCAGTGTGCACACCTCCATGTGGACACACTCATTCTAACAGTTCAGTGTGCACACCTCCATGTGGGCACACTCATTCTAACAGTTCAGTGTGCACACCTCCATGTGGACACACTCATTCTAACAGTTCAGTGTGCACACCTCCATGTGGACACACTCATTCTATCAGTTCAGTGTGCACAAATCCATGTGGACACAATCATTCTAACAGTTCAGTGTGCACACCTCCATGTGGACAAATTCTAACACTTCGGTGTGCACACCTCCATGTGGACACACTCATTCTAACAGTTCAGTGTGCACACCTCCATGTGGGCACAGACATTCTAACAGTTCACTGTGCACACCTCCATGTGGACACATTCTAACAGTTCAGTGTGCACACCTCCATGTGGACACACTCATTCTAACAGTTCAGTGTCCACACCTCCATGTGGGCACACTCATTCTAACAGTTCAGTGTGCACACCTCCATGTGGACACACTCATTCTAACAGTTCAGTGTGCACACCTCCATGTGGACACACTCATTCTAACAGTTCAGTGTGCACACCTCCATGTGGGCACACTCATTCTAACAGTTCAATGTGCACACCTCCATGTGGGCATACTCATTCTAACAGAACAGTGTTCACACCTCCATGTGAGCACACTCATTCTAACAGTTCAGTGTGCACACCTCCATGTGGACACACTCATTCTAACAGTTCAGTGTGCACACCTCCATGTGGACACACTCATTCTAACAGTTCAGTGTGCACACCTCCAGGTGGACACACTCATTCTAACAGTTCAGTGTGCACATCTCCACAGGGATACACTAATTCTAACAGTTCAGTGTGCACACTTCCATGTGGACACACTCATTCTAACAGTTCAGTGTGCACACCTCCATGTGGACACACTCATTCTAACAGTTCAGTGTGCACATCTCCACAGGGATACACTCATTCTAACAGTTCAGTGTGCACACTTCCATGTGGACACACTCATTCTAACAGTTCAGTGTGTACACCTCCATGTGGGCACACTCATTCTAACAGTTCAGTGTGCACACCTCCATGTGGACACACTCATTCTAACAGTTCAGTGTGCACATCTCCACAGGGACACACTCATTCTAATAGTTCAGTGTGCACACCTCCATGTGGACACACTCATTCTAACAGTTCAGTGTGCACACCTCAATGTGGATACACTCATTCTAACAATACAGTGTGCACACCTCCATATGGACATATTCTAACAGTTCAGTGTGCTCACCTCCATGTGGGCACACTCATTCTAACAGTTCAGTGTGCACACCTCCATGTGGACACACTCATTCTAACAGTTCAGTGTGCACACCTCCATGTGGACACACTAATTCTAACAGTTCAGTGTGCACATCTCCACAGGGATACACTCATTCTAACAGTTCAGTGTGCACACCTCCATGTGGACACACTCATTCTAATAGTTCAGTGTGCACACCTCCATGGGATACACTCATTCTAACAGTACAGTGTGCACACCTCCATGTGGACACATTCTAACAGTTCAATGTTCACACCTCCATGTGGACACACTCATTCTAACAGTTCAGTGTGCACACCGCCATGTTGGCACACTCATTCTAACAGTTCAGTGTGCACACCTCCATGTGGGCACTCTCATTCTAACAGTTCAGTGTGCACACCTCCATGTGGACACACTCGTTCTAACAGTTCAGTGTGCACACCTCCATGTGGGCACACTCATTCTAACAGTTCAGTGTGCACATCTCCACAGGGATACACTAATTCTAACAGTTCAGTGTGCACACCTCCATGTGGACACACTCATTCTAACAGTTCAGTGTGCACACCTCCATGTGGGCACACTCATTCTAACAGTTCAGTGTGCACACTTCCATGTGGACACACTCAATCTAACAGTTCAGTGTGCACACCTACATGTGGACAGACTCAATCTAACAGTTCAGTGTACACACCTCCATGTGGACACACTCATTCTAACAGTTCAGTGTGCACACCTCCATGTGGATACACTCATTCTAACAGTACAGTGTGCACACCTCCATGTGGACATATTCTAACAGTTCAGTGTGCACACCTCCATGTTGGCACACTCATTCTAAAAGTTCAGTGTGCACACCTCCATGTGGACACACTCATTCTAACAGTTCAGTGTGCACACCTTCATGTGGACACAAACATTCTAACAGTTCAGTGTGCACACCTCCACAGGGACACACTCATTCTAACAGTTCAGTGTGCACACCTCCGTGTGGACACAGTCATTCTAACAGTTCAGTGTGCACACCTCCATGTGGACACAATCATTCTAACAGTTCAGTGTACACAACTCCATGTGGGCACACTCATTCTAACAGTTCAGTGTGCACACGTCCATGTGGACACACTCATTCTAACAGTTTAGTGTGCACACCTCCATGTGGGCACACTCATTCTAACAGTTCAGTGTGCACACTTCCATGTGGACACACATTCTAACAGTTCAGTGTGGACACCTCCATATGTACACACTCATTCTAACAGGTCAGAGTGCACACCTCCACAGAGACACACTCATTCTAACAGTTCAGGGTGCACACCTCCATGTGGGCACAGTCATTCTAACAATTCAGTGTGCATACCTCCATGTGGACACACACATTCTAACAGTTCATTGTGCACACCTCCATGTGGACACACTCATTCTATCAGTTCAGTGTGCACACCTGCATGTGGACACACTCATTCTAACAGTTCAGTGTGCACACCTCCATGTGGACAAATTCTAACACTTCGGTGTGCACACCTCCATGTGGACACACTCATTCTAACAGTTCAGTGTGGACACCTCCATGTGGGCACAGACATTTTAACAGTTCAGTGTGCACACCTCCATGTGGACACAATCATTCTAACAGTTCAGTGTGCACACCTCCATGTGGACACATTCTAACAGTTCAGTGTGCACACCTCCATGTGGACACACTCATTCTAACAGTTCAGTGTCCACACCTCCATGTGGGCACACTCATTCTAACAGTTCAGTGTGCACACCTCCATGTGGACACACTCATTCTAACAGTTCAGTGTAGACACCTCCATGTGGACACACTCATTCTAACAGTTCAGTGTGCACACCTCCATGTGGGCACACTCATTCTAACAGTTCAATGTGCACACCACCATGTGGGCATACTCATTCTAACAGAACAGTGTTCACACCTCCATGTGGGCACACTCATTCTAACAGTTCAGTGTGCACACCTCTATGTGGACACACTCATTCTAACAGTTCAGTGTGCACACCTCCCTGTGGACACACTCATTCTAACAGTTCAGTGTGCACACCTCCAGTTGGACACACTCATTCTAACAGTTCAGTGTGCACATCTCCACAGGGATACACTAATTCTAACAGTTCAGTGTGCACACTTCCATGTGGACACACTCATTCTAACAGTTCAGTGTGCACACCTCCATGTGGACACACTCATTCTAACAGTTCAGTGTGCACATCTCCACAGCGATACACTCATTCTAACAGTTCAGTGTGCACACCTCCATGTGGGCACACTCATTCTAACAGTTCAGTGTGAACACCTCCATGTGGACACACTCATTCTAACAGTTCAGTGTGCAGATCTCCACAGGGACACACTCATTCTAATAGTTCAGTGTGCACACCTCCATGGGGACACACTCATTCTAACAGTTCAGTGTGCACACCTCAGTGTGGATACACTCATTCTAACAATACATTGTGCACACCTCCATGTGGACATATTCTAACAGTTCAGTGTGCTCACCTCCATGTGGGCACACTCATTCTAACAGTTCAGTGTGCACACCTCCATGTGGACACACTCATTCTAACAGTTCAGTGTGCACACCTCCATGTGGACACACTCATTCTATCAGTTCAGTGTGCACACCTACATGTGGACACACTCATTCTAACAGTTCAGTGTGCACACCTCAATGTAGACAAATTCTAACACTTCGATGTGCACACCTCCATGTGGACACACTCATTCTAACAGTTCAGTGTGGACAGCTCCATGTGGGCACAGACATTTTAACAGTTCAGTGTGCACACCTCCATGTGGACACAATCATTCTAACAGTTCAGTGTGCACACCTCCATGTGGACACATTCTAACAGTTCAGTGTGCACACCTCCATGTGGACACACTCATTCTAACAGTTCAGTGTCCACACCTCCATGTGGGCAGACTCATTCTAACAGTTCAGTGTGCACACCTACATGTGGACACACTCATTCTAACAGTTCAGTGTGCACACCTCCATGTGGACACACTCATTCTAACAGTTCAATGTGCACACCACCATGTGGGCATACTCATTCTAACAGAACAGTGTTCACACCTCCATGTGGGCACACTCATTCTAACAGTTCAGTGTGCACACCTCCATGTGGACACACTCATTCTAACAGTTCAGTGTGCACACCTCCATGTGGACACACTCATTCTAACAGTTCAGTGTGCACACCTCCAGGAGGACACACTCATTCTATCAGTTCAGTGTGCACACCTCCATGTGGACACACTCATTCTAACAGTTCAGTGTGCACATCTCCACGGGGATACACTCATTCTAACAGTTCAGTGTGCACACCTCAATGTGGGCACACTCATTCTAACAGTTCAGTGTGAACACCTCCATGTGGACACACTCATTCTAACAATAAAGTGTGCACACCTCCATGTGGACATATTCTAACAGTTCAGTGTGCACACCTCCATGTGGGCACACTCATTCTCACAGTTCAGTGTGCACAACTCCAAGTGGGCACACTCATTCTAACAGTTCAGGTTGCACACCTCCATGTGGACACACTCATTCTAACAGTTCAGTGTGCACACCTCCATGTGGACACACTCATTCTAACAGTTCAGTGTGCACACCTCCATGTGGGCATACTCATTCTAACAGAAAAGTGTGCACACCTCCAGGTGGGCACACTCATTCTAACAGTTCAGTGTGCACACCTCCATGTGGACATACTCATTCTAAAAGTTCAGTGTGCACACCTCCAAGTGGACACACTCATTCTAACAGTTCATTGTGCACACCTCCATGTGGACACACTCATTCTAACAGTTCAGTGTGCACACCACCACAGGGATAAACTCATTCTAACCGTTCAGTGTGCACACCTCCATGTGGACACACTCATTCTAACAGTTCAGTGTGCACACCTCCATGTGGACACACTCAATCTAACAGTTCAGTGTGCACACCTCCATGTGGGCACTCTCATTCTAACAGTTCAGTGTGCACACCTCCATGTGGACACACTCGTTCTAACAGTTCAGTGTGCACACCTCCATGTGGGCACACTCATTCTAACAGTTCAGTGTGCACATCTCCACAGGGATACACTAATTCTAACAGTTCAGTGTGCACACCTCCATGTGGACACACTCATTCTAACAGTTCAGTGTGCACACCTCCATGTGGGCACACTCATTCTAACAGTTCAGTGTGCACACTTCCATGTGGACACACTCAATCTAACAGTTCAGTGTGCACACCTACATGTGGACAGACTCAATCTAACAGTTCAGTGTAAACACCTCCATGTGGACACACTCATTCTAACAGTTCAGTGTGCACACCTCCATGTGGATACACTCATTCTAACAGTACAGTGTGCACACCTCCATGTGGACATATTCTAACAGTTCAGTGTGCACACCTCCATGTTGGCACACTCATTCTAAAAGTTCAGTGTGCACACCTCCATGTGGACACACTCATTCTAACAGTTCAGTGTGCACACCTTCATGTGGACACAAACATTCTAACAGTTCAGTGTGCACACCTCCACAGGGACACACTCATTCTAACAGTTCAGTGTGCACACCTCTGTGTGGACACAGTCATTCTAACAGTTCAGTGTGCACACCTCCATGTGGACACAATCATTCTAACAGTTCAGTGTACACAACTCCATGTGGGCACACTCATTCTAACAGTTCAGTGTGCACACGTCCATGTGGACACACTCATTCTAACAGTTTAGTGTGCACACCTCCATGTGGGCACACTCATTCTAACAGTTCAGTGTGCACACTTCCATGTGGACACACATTCTAACAGTTCAGTGTGGACACCTCCATATGTACACACTCATTCTAACAGGTCAGAGTGCACACCTCCACAGAGACACACTCATTCTAACAGTTCAGGGTGCACACCTCCATGTGGGCACAGTCATTCTAACAGTTCAGTGTGCACACCTCCATGTGGACACACACATTCTAACAGTTCATTGTGCACACCTCCATGTGGACACACTCATTCTATCAGTTCAGTGTGCACACCTACATGTGGACACACTCATTCTACCAGTTCAGTGTGCACACCTCCATGTGGACAAATTCTAACACTTCGGTGTGCACACCTCCATGTGGACACACTCATTCTAACAGTTCAGTGTGGACACCTCCATGTGGGCACAGACATTTTAATAGTTCAGTGTGCACACCTCAATGTGGACACAATCATTCTAACAGTTCAGTGTGCACACCTCCATGTGGACACACTCATTCTAACAGTTCAGTGTCCACACCTCCATGTGGACACACTCATTCTAACAGTTCAGTGTCCACACCTCCATGTGGGCACACTCATTCTAACAGTTGAGTGTGCACACCTCCATGTGGACACACTCATTCTAACAGTTCAGTGTAGACACCTCCATGTGGACACACTCATTCTAACAGTTCAGTGTGCACACCTCCATGTGGGCACACTCATTCTAACAGTTCAATGTGCACACCACCATGTGGGCATACTCATTCTAACAGAACAGTGTTCACACCTCCATGTGGGCACACTCATTCTAACAGTTCAGTGTGCACACCTCCATGTGGACACACTCATTCTAACAGTTCAGTGTGCACACCTCCATGTGGACACACTCATTCTAACAGTTCAGTGTGCACACCTCCAGGTGGACACACTCATTCTAACAGTTCAGTGTGCACATCTCCACAGGGATACACTAATTCTAACAGTTCATGTGCACACTTCCATGTGGACACACACATTCTAACAGTTCAGTGTGCACACCTCCATGTGGACACACTCATTCTATCAGTTCAGTGTGCACATCTCCACAGGGATACACTCATTCTAACAGTTCAGTGTGCACACCTCCATGTGGGCACACTCATTCTAACAGTTCAGTGTGAACAACTCCATGTGGACACACTCATTCTAACAGTTCAGTGTGCACATCTCCACAGGGACACACTCATTCTAATAATTCAGTGTGCACACCTCCATGGGGACACACTCATTCTAACAGTTCAGTGTGCACACCTCAGTGTGGATACACTCATTCTAACAATACATTGTGCACACCTCCATGTGGACATATTCTAACAGTTCAGTGTGCTCACCTCCATGTGGGCACACTCATTCTAACAGTTCAGTGTGCACACCTCCATGTGGACACACTCATTCTAACAGTTCAGTGTGCACACCTCCATGTGGACACACTCATTCTATCAGTTCAGTGTGCACACCTACATGTGGACACACTCATTCTAACAGTTCAGTGTGCACACCTCAATGTAGACAAATTCTAACACTTCGATGTGCACACCTCCATGTGGACACACTCATTCTAACAGTTCAGTGTGGACACTTCCATGTGGGCACAGACATTTTAACAGTTCAGTGTGCACACCTCCATGTGGACACAATCATTCTAACAGTTCAGTGTGCACACCTCCATGTGGACACATTCTAACAGTTCAGTGTGCACACCTCCATGTGGACACACTCATTCTAACAGTTCAGTGTCCACACCTCCATGTGGGCAGACTCATTCTAACAGTTCAGTGTGCACACCTACATGTGGACACACTCATTCTAACAGTTCAGTGTGCACACCTCCATGTGGACACACTCATTCTAACAGTTCAATGTGCACACCACCATGTGGGCATACTCATTCTAACAGAACAGTGTTCACACCTCCATGTGGGCACACTCATTCTAACAGTTCAGTGTGCACACCTCCATGTGGACACACTCATTCTAACAGTTCAGTGTGCACACCTCCATGTGGACACACTCATTCTAACAGTTCAGTGTGCACACCTCCAGGTGGACACACTCATTCTATCAGTTCAGTGTGCACACCTCCATGTGGACACACTCATTCTAACAGTTCAGTGTGCACATCTCCACGGGGATACACTCATTCTAACAGTTCAGTGTGCACACCTCAATGTGGGCACACTCATTCTAACAGTTCAGTGTGAACACCTCCATGTGGACACACTCATTCTAACAATAAAGTGTGCACACCTCCATGTGGACATATTCTAACAGTTCAGTGTGCACACCTCCATGTGGGCACACTCATTCTAACAGTTCAGTGTGCACAACTCCAAGTGGGCACACTCATTCTAACAGTTCAGTGTGCACACCTCCATGTGGACACACTCATTCTAACAGTTCAGTGTGCACACCTCCATGTGGACACACTCATTCTAACAGTTCAGTGTGCACACCTCCATGTGGGCATACTCATTCTAACAGAAAAGTGTGCACACCTCCAGGTGGGCACACTCATTCTAACAGTTCAGTGTGCACACCTCCATGTGGACATACTCATTCTAACAGTTCAGTGTGTACACCTCCAAGTGGACACACTCATTCTAACAGTTCATTGTGCACACCTCCATGTGGACACACTCATTCTAACAGTTCAGTGTGCACAACACCACAGGGATAATCTCATTCTAACCGTTCAGTGTGCACACCTCCATGTGGACACACTCATTCTAACAGTTCAGTGTGCACAACTCCATGTGGGCACACTCATTCTAACAGTTCAATGTGCACACCACCATGTGGGCATACTCATTCTAACAGAACAGTGTTCACACCTCCATGTGGGCACACTCATTCTAACAGTTCAGTGTGCACACCTCCATGTGGACACACTCATTCCAACAGTTCAGTGTGCACACCTCCATGTGGACAAACTCATTCTAACAGTTCAGTGTGCACACCTCCAGGTGGACACACTCATTCTAACAGTTCAGTGTGCACATCTCCACAGGGATACACTAATTCTAACAGTTCAGTGTGCACACTTCCATGTGGACACACTCATTCTAACAGTTCAGTGTGCACACCTCCATGTGGACACACTCATTCTAACAGTTCAGTGTGCACATCTCCACAGGGATACACTCATTCTAACAGTTCAGTGTGCACACCTCCATGTGGGCACACTCATTCTAACAGTTCAGTGTGCACACCTCCATGTGGACACACTCATTCTAACAGTTCAGTGTGCACATCTCCACAGTGACACACTCATTCTAATAGTTCAGTGTGCACACCTCCATGTGGACACACTCATTCTAACAGTTCAGTGTGCACACCTCAATGTGGATACACTCATTCTAACAATACAGTGTGCACACCTCCATATGGACATATTCTAACAGTTCAGTGTGCTCACCTCCATGTGGGCACACTCATTCTAACAGTTCAGTGTGCACACCTCCATGTGGACACACTCATTCTAACAGTTCAGTGTGCACACCTCCATGTGGACACACTCATTCTAACAGTTCAGTGTGCACATCTCCACAGGGATACACTCATTCTAACAGTTCAGTGTGCACACCTCCATGTGGACACACTCATTCTAACAGTTCAGTGTGCACACTTCTACAGGGACACACTTATTCTAACAGTTCAGTGTGCACACTTCCATGTGGGCACAGTCATTCTAACAGTTCAGTGTGCACACCTCCATGTGGACACACTCATTCTAACAGTTCAGTGTCCACACCTCCATGTGGGCACACTCATTCTAACAGTTCAGTGTGCACACCTCCATGTGGACACACTCATTCTAACAGTTCAGTGTGCACACCTCCATGTGGACACACTCATTCTAACAGTTCAGTGTGCACTCCTCCATGTGGGCAAACTCATTCTAACAGTTCAATGTGCACACCACCATGTGGGCATACTCATTCTAAGAGAACAGTGTTCACACCTCCATGTGGGCACACTCATTCTAACAGTTCAGTGTGCACACCTCCATGTGGACACACTCATTCCAACAGTTCATTGTGCACACCTCCATGTGGACACACTCATTCTAACAGTTCAGTGTGCACACCTCCATGTGGGCACACTCATTCTAACAGTTCAGTGTGCACATCTCCACAGGGATACACTAATTCTAACAGTTCAGTGTGCACACTTCCATGTGGACACACTCATTCTAACAGTTCAGTGTGCACACCTCCATGTGGACACACTCATTCTAACAGTTCAGTGTGCACATCTCCACAGGGATACACTCATTCTACCAGTTCAGAGTGCACACCTCCATGTGGGCACACTCATTCTAACAGTTCAGTGTGCACACCTCCATGTGGACACACTCATTCTAACAGTTCAGTGTGCACATCTCCACAGGGACACACTCATTCTAATAGTTCAGTGTGCACACCTCCATGTGGACACACTCATTCTAACAGTTCAGTGTGCACACCTCAATGTGGATACACTCATTCTAACAATACAGTGTGCACACCTCCATATGGACATATTCTAACAGTTCAGTGTGCTCACCTCCATGTGGGCACACTCATTCTAACAGTTCAGTGTGCACACCTCCATGTGGACACACTCATTCTAACAGTTCAGTGTGCACACCTCCATGTGGACACACTCATTCTAACAGTTCAGTGTGCACATCTCCACAGGGATACACTCATTCTAACAGTTCAGTGTGCACACCTCCATGTGGACACACTCATTCTAACAGTTCAGTGTGCACACTTCTACAGGGACACACTTATTCTAACAGTTCAGTGTGCACACCTCCATGTGGGCACAGTCATTCTAACAGTTCAGTGTGCACACCTCCATGTGGACACACTCATTCTAACAGTTCAGTGTGCACACCTCCATGTGGACACACTCATTCTAACATTTCAGTGTGCACACCTCCATGTGGACACACTCATTCTAACAGTTCAGTGTGCACACCTCCATGTGGACACACTCATTCTAACAGTTCAGTGTGCACACCTCCATGTGGACACAATCATTCTAACAGTTCAGTGTGCACACCTCCATGTGGACAATTTCTAACACTTCGGTGTGCACACCTCCATGTGGACACACTCATTCTAACAGTTCAGTGTGCACACCTCCATGTGGACACACTCATTCTATCAGTTCAGTGTGCACACCTCCATGTGGACACAATCATTCTAACAGTTCAGTGTGCACACCTCCATGTGGACAAATTCTAACACTTCGGTGTGCACACCTCCATGTGGACACACTCATTCTAACAGTTCAGTGTGCACACCTCCATGTGGGCACAGACATTTTAACAGTTCAGTGTGCACACCTCCATGTGGACACAATCATTCTAACAGTTCAGTGTGCACACCTCCATGTGGACACATTCTAACAGTTCAGTGTGCACACCTCCATGTGGACACACTCATTCTAACAGTTCAGTGTCCACACCTCCATGTGGGCACACTCATTCTAATAGTTCAGTGTGCACACCTCCATGTGGACACACTCATTCTAACAGTTCAGTGTGCACACCTCCATGTGGACACACTCATTCTAACAGTTCAGTGTGCACACCTCCATGTGGGCACACTCATTCTAACAGTTCAATGTGCACACCTGCATGTGGGCATACTCATTCTAACAGAACAGTGTTCACACCTCCATGTGGGCACACTCATTCTAACAGTTCAGTGTGCACACCTCCATGTGGACACACTCATTCTAACAGTTCAGTGTGCACACCTCCATGTGGACACACTCATTCTAACAGTTCAGTGTGCACACCTCCAGGTGGACACACTCATTCTAACAGTTCAGTGTGCACATCTCCACAGGGATACACTAATTCTAACAGTTCAGTGTGCACACTTCCATGTGGACACACTCATTCTAACAGTTCAGTGTGCACACCTCCATGTGGACACACTCATTCTAACAGTTCAGTGTGCACATCTCCACAGGGATACACTCATTCTAACAGTTCAGTGTGCACACCTCCATGTGGACACACTCATTCTAACAGTTCAGTGTGCACATCTCCACAGGGACACACTCATTCTAATAGTTCAGTGTGCACATCTCCACAGGGATACACTCATTCTAACAGTTCAGTGTGCACACCTCCATGTGGACACACTCATTCTAACAGTTCAGTGTGCACACCTCCATGTGGACACACTCATTCTAACAGTTCAGTGTGCACATCTCCACAGGGATACACTCATTCTAACAGTTCAGTGTGCACACCTCCATGTGGACACACTCATTCTAACAGTTCAGTGTGCACACTTCTACAGGGACACACTTATTCTAACAGTTCAGTGTGCACACCTCCATGTGGGCACAGTCATTCTAACAGTTCAGTGTGCACACCTCCATGTGGACACACTCATTCTAACAGTTCAGTGTGCACACCTCCATGTGGACACACTCATTCTAACATTTCAGTGAGCACACCTCCATGTGGACACACTCATTCTAACAGTTCAGTGTGCACACCTCCATGTGGACACACTCATTCTAACAGTTCAGTGTGCACTCCTCCATGTGGACACACTCATTCTAACAGTTCAGTGTGCACACCTCCATGTGGACACACTCAATCTAACAGTTCAGTGTTCACACCTCCTTGTGGGCACACTCATTCTAAAAGTTCAGGGTGGACACCTCCATGTGGGCACAGACATTTTAACAGTTCAGTGTCCACACCTCCATGTGGACACAATCAATCTAACAGTTCAGTGTGCACACCTCCATGTGGACACATTCTAACAGTTCAATGTGCACACCTCCATGTGGACACACTCATTCTAACAGGTCAGTGTGCACACCGCCATGTTGGCACACTCATTCTAACAGTTCAGTGTGCACACCTCCATGTGGGCACTCTCATTCTAACAGTTTAGTGTGCACACCTCCATGTGGACACACTCGTTCTAACAGTTCAGTGTGCACACCTCCATGTGGGCACACTCATTCTAACAGTTCAGTGTGCACATCTCCACAGGGATACACTAATTCTAACAGTTCAGTGTGCACACCTCCATGTGGACACACTCATTCTAACAGTTCAGTGTGCACACCTCCGTGTGGACACAGTCATTCTAACAGTTCAGTGTGCACACCTCCATGTGGACACAATCATTCTAACAGTTCAGTGTACACAACTCCATGTGGGCACACTCATTATAACAGTTCAGTGTGCACACGTCCATGTGGACACACTCATTCTAACAGTTCAGTGTGCACACGTCCATGTGGACACACTCATTCTAACAGTTTTGTGTGCACACCTCCATGTGGGCACACTCATTCTAACAGTTCAGTGTGCACACTTCCATGTGGACACACATTCTAACAGTTCAGAGTGGACACCTCCATATGTACACACTCATTCTAACAGGTCAGAGTGCACACCTCCACAGAGACACACTCATTCTAACAGTTCAGTGTGCACACCTCCATGTGGGCACAGTCATTCTAACAGTTCAGTGTGCACACCTCCATGTGGACACACACATTCTAACAGTTCATTGTGCACACCTCCATGTGGACACACACATTCTATCAGTTCAGTGTGCACACCTACATGTGGACACACTCATTCTAACAGTTCAGTGTGCACACCTCCATGTGGACAAATTCTAACACTTCGGTGTGCACACCTCCATGTGGACACACTCATTCTAACAGTTCAGTGTGGACACCTCCATGTGGGCACAGACATTTTAACAGTTCAGTGTGCACACCTCCATGTGGACACAATCATTCTAACAGTTCAGTGTGCACACCTCCATGTGGACACATTCTAACAGTTCAGTGTGCACACCTCCATGTGGACACACTCATTCTAACAGTTCAGTGTCCACACCTCCATGTGGGCACACTCATTCTAACAGTTCAGTGTGCACACCTCCATGTGGACACACTCATTCTAACAGTTCAGTGTAGACACCTCCATGTGGACACACTCATTCTAACAGTTCAGTGTGCACACCTCCATGTGGGCACACTCATTCTAACAGTTCAATGTGCACACCACCATGTGGGCATACTCATTCTAACAGAACAGTGTTCACACCTCCATGTGGGCACACTCATTCTAACAGTTCAGTGTGCACACCTCCATGTGGACACACTCATTCTAACAGTTCAGTGTGCACACCTCCATGTGGACACACTCATTCTAACAGTTCAGTGTGCACACCTCCAGGTGGACACACTCATTCTAACAGTTCAGTGTGCACATCTCCACAGGGATACACTAATTCTAACAGTTCAGTGTGCACACTTCCATGTGGACACACTCATTCTAACAGTTCAGTGTGCACACCTCCATGTGGACACACTCATTCTAACAGTTCAGTGTGCACATCTCCACAGGGATACACTCATTCTAACAGTTCAGTGTGCACACCTCCATGTGGGCACACTCATTCTAACAGTTCAGTGTGCACACCTCCATGTGGACACACTCATTCTAACAGTTCAGTGTGCACATCTCCACAGTGACACACTCATTCTAATAGTTCAGTGTGCACACCTCCATGTGGACACACTCATTCTAACAGTTCAGTGTGCACACCTCAATGTGGATACACTCATTCTAACAATACAGTGTGCACACCTCCATATGGACATATTCTAACAGTTCAGTGTGCTCACCTCCATGTGGGCACACTCATTCTAACAGTTCAGTGTGCACACCTCCATGTGGGCACACTCATTCTAACAGTTCAATGTGCACACCTGCATGTGGGCATACTCATTCTAACAGAACAGTGTTCACACCTCCATGTGGGCACACTCATTCTAACAGTTCAGTGTGCACACCTCCATGTGGACACACTCATTCTAACAGTTCAGTGTGCACACCTCCATGTGGACACACTCATTCTAACAGTTCAGTGTGCACACCTCCAGGTGGACACACTCATTCTAACAGTTCAGTGTGCACATCTCCACAGGGATACACTAATTCTAACAGTTCAGTGTGCACACTTCCATGTGGACACACTCATTCTAACAGTTCAGTGTGCACACCTCCATGTGGACACACTCATTCTAACAGTTCAGTGTGCACATCTCCACAGGGATACACTCATTCTAACAGTTCAGTGTGCACACCTCCATGTGGACACACTCATTCTAACAGTTCAGTGTGCACATCTCCACAGGGACACACTCATTCTAATAGTTCAGTGTGCACACCTCCATGTGGACACACTCATTCTAACAGTTCAGTGTGCACACCTCAATGTGGATACACTCATTCTAACAATACAGTGTGCACACCTCCATATGGACATATTCTAACAGTTCAGTGTGCTCACCTCCATGTGGGCACACTCATTCTAACAGTTCAGTGTGCACACCTCCATGTGGACACACTCATTCTAACAGTTCAGTGTGCACACCTCCATGTGGACACACTCATTCTAACAGTTCAGTGTGCACATCTCCACAGGGATACACTCATTCTAACAGTTCAGTGTGCACACCTCCATGTGGACACACTCATTCTAACAGTTCAGTGTGCACACTTCTACAGGGACACACTTATTCTAACAGTTCAGTGTGCACACCTCCATGTGGGCACAGTCATTCTAACAGTTCAGTGTGCACACCTCCATGTGGACACACTCATTCTAACAGTTCAGTGTGCACACCTCCATGTGGACACACTCATTCTAACATTTCAGTGAGCACACCTCCATGTGGACACACTCATTCTAACAGTTCAGTGTGCACACCTCCATGTGGACACACTCATTCTAACAGTTCAGTGTGCACTCCTCCATGTGGACACACTCATTCTAACAGTTCAGTGTGCACACCTCCATGTGGACACACTCAATCTAACAGTTCAGTGTTCACACCTCCTTGTGTGCACACTCATTCTAAAAGTTCAGGGTGGACACCTCCATGTGGGCACAGACATTTTAACAGTTCAGTGTCCACACCTCCATGTGGACACAATCAATCTAACAGTTCAGTGTGCACACCTCCATGTGGACACATTCTAACAGTTCAATGTGCACACCTCCATGTGGACACACTCATTCTAACAGGTCAGTGTGCACACCGCCATGTTGGCACACTCATTCTAACAGTTCAGTGTGCACACCTCCATGTGGGCACTCTCATTCTAACAGTTCAGTGTGCACACCTCCATGTGGACACACTCGTTCTAACAGTTCAGTGTGCACACCTCCATGTGGGCACACTCATTCTAACAGTTCAGTGTGCACATCTCCACAGGGATACAGTAATTCTAACAGTTCAGTGTGCACACCTCCATGTGGACACACTCATTCTAACAGTTCAGTGTGCACACCTCCATGTGGGCACACTCATTCTAACAGTTCAGTGTGCACACTTCCATGTGGACACACTCAATCTAACAGTTCAGTGTGCACACCTACATGTGGACAGACTCAATCTAACAGTTCAGTGTACACACCTCCATGTGGACACACTCATTCTAACAGTTCAGTGTGCACACCTCCATGTGGATACACTCATTCTAACAGTACAGTGTGCACACCTCCATGTGGACATATTCTAACAGTTCAGTGTGCACACCTCCATGTTGGCACACTCATTCTAAAAGTTCAGTGTGCACACCTCCATGTGGACACACTCATTCTAACAGTTCAGTGTGCACACCTTCATGTGGACACAAACATTCTAACAGTTCAGTGTGCACACCTCCACAGGGACACACTCATTCTAACAGTTCAGTGTGCACACCTCCGTGTGGACACAGTCATTCTAACAGTTCAGTGTGCACACCTCCATGTGGACACAATCATTCTAACAGTTCAGTGTACACAACTCCATGTGGGCACACTCATTCTAACAGTTCAGTGTGCACACGTCCATGTGGACACACTCATTCTAACAGTTCAGTGTGCACACGTCCATGTGGACACACTCATTCTAACAGTTTTGTGTGCACACCTCCATGTGGGCACACTCATTCTAACAGTTCAGTGTGCACACTTCCATGTGGACACACATTCTAACAGTTCAGAGTGGACACCTCCATATGTACACACTCATTCTAACAGGTCAGAGTGCACACCTCCACAGAGACACACTCATTCTAACAGTTCAGTGTGCACACCTCCATGTGGGCACAGTCATTCTAACAGTTCAGTGTGCACACCTCCATGTGGACACACACATTCTAACAGTTCATTGTGCACACCTCCATGTGGACACACTCATTCTATCAGTTCAGTGTGCACACCTACATGTGGACACACTCATTCTAACAGTTCAGTGTGCACACCTCCATGTGGACAAATTCTAACACTTCGGTGTGCACACCTCCATGTGGACACACTCATTCTAACAGTTCAGTGTGGACACCTCCATGTGGGCACAGACATTTTAACAGTTCAGTGTGCACACCTCCATGTGGACACAATCATTCTAACAGTTCAGTGTGCACACCTCCATGTGGACACATTCTAACAGTTCAGTGTGCACACCTCCATGTGGACACACTCATTCTAACAGTTCAGTGTCCACACCTCCATGTGGGCACACTCATTCTAACAGTTCAGTGTGCACACCTCCATGTGGACACACTCATTCTAACAGTTCAGTGTAGACACCTCCATGTGGACACACTCATTCTAACAGTTCAGTGTGCACACCTCCATGTGGGCACACTCATTCTAACAGTTCAATGTGCACACCACCATGTGGGCATACTCATTCTAACAGAACAGTGTTCACACCTCCATGTGGGCACACTCATTCTAACAGTTCAGTGTGCACACCTCCATGTGGACACACTCATTCTAACAGTTCAGTGTGCACACCTCCATGTGGACACACTCATTCTAACAGTTCAGTGTGCACACCTCCAGGTGGACACACTCATTCTAACAGTTCAGTGTGCACATCTCCACAGGGATACACTAATTCTAACAGTTCAGTGTGCACACTTCCATGTGGACACACTCATTCTAACAGTTCAGTGTGCACACCTCCATGAGGACACACTCATTCTAACAGTTCAGTGTGCACATCTCCACAGGGATACACTCATTCTAACAGTTCAGTGTGCACACCTCCATGTGGGCACACTCATTCTAACAGTTCAGTGTGCACACCTCCATGTGGACACACTCATTCTAACAGTTCAGTGTGCACATCTCCACAGTGACACACTCATTCTAATAGTTCAGTGTGCACACCTCCATGTGGACACACTCATTCTAACAGTTCAGTGTGCACACCTCAATGTGGATACACTCATTCTAACAATACAGTGTGCACACCTCCATATGGACATATTCTAACAGTTCAGTGTGCTCACCTCCATGTGGGCACACTCATTCTAACAGTTCAGTGTGCACACCTCCATGTGGACACACTCATTCTAACAGTTCAGTGTGCACACCTCCATGTGGACACACTCATTCTAACAGTTCAGTGTGCACATCTCCACAGGGATACACTCATTCTAACAGTTCAGTGTGCACACCTCCATGTGGACACACTCATTCTAACAGTTCAGTGTGCACACTTCTACAGGGACACACTTATTCTAACAGTTCAGTGTGCACACTTCCATGTGGGCACAGTCATTCTAACAGTTCAGTGTGCACACCTCCATGTGGACACACTCATTCTAACAGTTCAGTGTCCACACCTCCATGTGGGCACACTCATTCTAACAGTTCAGTGTGCACACCTCCATGTGGACACACTCATTCTAACAGTTCAGTGTGCACACGTCCATGTGGACACACTCATTCTAACAGTTCAGTGTGCACTCCTCCATGTGGGCACACTCATTCTAACAGTTCAATGTGCACACCACCATGTGGGCATACTCATTCTAAGAGAACAGTGTTCACACCTCCATGTGGGCACACTCATTCTAACAGTTCAGTGTGCACACCTCCATGTGGACACACTCATTCCAACAGTTCATTGTGCACACCTCCATGTGGACACACTCATTCTAACAGTTCAGTGTGCACACCTCCATGTGGGCACACTCATTCTAACAGTTCAGTGTGCACATCTCCACAGGGATACACTAATTCTAACAGTTCAGTGTGCACACTTCCATGTGGACACACTCATTCTAACAGTTCAGTGTGCACACCTCCATGTGGACACACTCATTCTAACAGTTCAGTGTGCACATCTCCACAGGGATACACTCATTCTAACAGTTCAGAGTGCACACCTCCATGTGGGCACACTCATTCTAACAGTTCAGTGTGCACACCTCCATGTGGACACACTCATTCTAACAGTTCAGTGTGCACATCTCCACAGGGACACACTCATTCTAATAGTTCAGTGTGCACACCTCCATGTGGACACACTCATTCTAACAGTTCAGTGTGCACACCTCAATGTGGATACACTCATTCTAACAATACAGTGTGCACACCTCCATATGGACATATTCTAACAGTTCAGTGTGCTCACCTCCATGTGGGCACACTCATTCTAACAGTTCAGTGTGCACACCTCCATGTGGACACACTCATTCTAACAGTTCAGTGTGCACACCTCCATGTGGACACACTCATTCTAACAGTTCAGTGTGCACATCTCCACAGGGATACACTCATTCTAACAGTTCAGTGTGCACACCTCCATGTGGACACACTCATTCTAACAGTTCAGTGTGCACACTTCTACAGGGACACACTTATTCTAACAGTTCAGTGTGCACACCTCCATGTGGGCACAGTCATTCTAACAGTTCAGTGTGCACACCTCCATGTGGACACACTCATTCTAATAGTTCAGTGTGCACACCTCCATGTGGACACACTCATTCTAACATTTCAGTGTGCACACCTCCATGTGGACACACTCATTCTAACAGTTCAGTGTGCACACCTCCATGTGGACACACTCATTCTAACAGTTCAGTGTGCACACCTCCATGTGGACACAATAATTCTAACAGTTCAGTGTGCACACCTCCATGTGGACAATTTCTAACACTTCGGTGTGCACACCTCCATGTGGACACACTCATTCTAACAGTTCAGTGTGCACACCTCCATGTGGACACACTCATTCTATCAGTTCAGTGTGCACACCTCCATGTGGGCACACTCATTCTAACAGTTCAGTGTGCACACCTCCATGTGGACACACTCATTCTAACAGTTCAGTGTGCACATCTCCACAGTGACACACTCATTCTAATAGTTCAGTGTGCACACCTCCATGTGGACACACTCATTCTAACAGTTCAGTGTGCACACCTCAATGTGGATACACTCATTCTAACAATACAGTGTGCACACCTCCATATGGACATATTCTAACAGTTCAGTGTGCTCACCTCCATGTGGGCACACTCATTCTAACAGTTCAGTGTGCACACCTCCATGTGGACACACTCATTCTAACAGTTCAGTGTGCACACCTCCATGTGGACACACTCATTCTAACAGTTCAGTGTGCACATCTCCACAGGGATACACTCATTCTAACAGTTCAGTGTGCACACCTCCATGTGGACACACTCATTCTAACAGTTCAGTGTGCACACTTCTACAGGGACACACTTATTCTAACAGTTCAGTGTGCACACTTCCATGTGGGCACAGTCATTCTAACAGTTCAGTGTGCACACCTCCATGTGGACACACTCATTCTAACAGTTCAGTGTCCACACCTCCATGTGGGCACACTCATTCTAACAGTTCAGTGTGCACACCTCCATGTGGACACACTCATTCTAACAGTTCAGTGTGCACACCTCCATGTGGACACACTCATTCTAACAGTTCAGTGTGCACTCCTCCATGTGGGCACACTCATTCTAACAGTTCAATGTGCACACCACCATGTGGGCATACTCATTCTAAGAGAACAGTGTTCACACCTCCATGTGGGCACACTCATTCTAACAGTTCAGTGTGCACACCTCCATGTGGACACACTCATTCCAACAGTTCATTGTGCACACCTCCATGTGGACACACTCATTCTAACAGTTCAGTGTGCACACCTCCATGTGGGCACACTCATTCTAACAGTTCAGTGTGCACATCTCCACAGGGATACACTAATTCTAACAGTTCAGTGTGCACACTTCCATGTGGACACACTCATTCTAACAGTTCAGTGTGCACACCTCCATGTGGACACACTCATTCTAACAGTTCAGTGTGCACATCTCCACAGGGATACACTCATTCTAACAGTTCAGAGTGCACACCTCCATGTGGGCACACTCATTCTAACAGTTCAGTGTGCACACCTCCATGTGGACACACTCATTCTAACAGTTCAGTGTGCACATCTCCACAGGGACACACTCATTCTAATAGTTCAGTGTGCACACCTCCATGTGGACACACTCATTCTAACAGTTCAGTGTGCACACCTCAATGTGGATACACTCATTCTAACAATACAGTGTGCACACCTCCATATGGACATATTCTAACAGTTCAGTGTGCTCACCTCCATGTGGGCACACTCATTCTAACAGTTCAGTGTGCACACCTCCATGTGGACACACTCATTCTAACAGTTCAGTGTGCACACCTCCATGTGGACACACTCATTCTAACAGTTCAGTGTGCACATCTCCACAGGGATACACTCATTCTAACAGTTCAGTGTGCACACCTCCATGTGGACACACTCATTCTAACAGTTCAGTGTGCACACTTCTACAGGGACACACTTATTCTAACAGTTCAGTGTGCACACCTCCATGTGGGCACAGTCATTCTAACAGTTCAGTGTGCACACCTCCATGTGGACACACTCATTCTAATAGTTCAGTGTGCACACCTCCATGTGGACACACTCATTCTAACATTTCAGTGTGCACACCTCCATGTGGACACACTCATTCTAACAGTTCAGTGTGCACACCTCCATGTGGACACACTCATTCTAACAGTTCAGTGTGCACACCTCCATGTGGACACAATAATTCTAACAGTTCAGTGTGCACACCTCCATGTGGACAATTTCTAACACTTCGGTGTGCACACCTCCATGTGGACACACTCATTCTAACAGTTCAGTGTGCACACCTCCATGTGGACACACTCATTCTATCAGTTCAGTGTGCACACCTCCATGTGGACACAATCATTCTAACAGTTCAGTGTGCACACCTCCATGTGGACAAATTCTAACACTTCGGTGTGCACACCTCCATGTGGACACACTCATTCTAACAGTTCAGTGTGCACACCTCCATGTGGGCACAGACATTTTAACAGTTCAGTGTGCACACCTCCATGTGGACACAATCATTCTAACAGTTCAGTGTGCACACCTCCATGTGGACACATTCTAACAGTTCAGTGTGCACACCTCCATGTGGACACACTCATTCTAACAGTTCAGTGTCCACACCTCCATGTGGGCACACTCATTCTAACAGTTCAGTGTGCACACCTCCATGTGGACACACTCATTCTAACAGTTCAGTGTGCACACCTCCATGTGGACACACTCATTCTAACAGTTCAGTGTGCACACCTCCATGTGGGCACACTCATTCTAACAGTTCAATGTGCACACCTGCATGTGGGCATACTCATTCTAACAGAACAGTGTTCACACCTCCATGTGGGCACACTCATTCTAACAGTTCAGTGTGCACACCTCCATGTGGACACACTCATTCTAACAGTTCAGTGTGCACACCTCCATGTGGACACACTCATTCTAACAGTTCAGTGTGCACACCTCCAGGTGGACACACTCATTCTAACAGTTCAGTGTGCACATCTCCACAGGGATACACTAATTCTAACAGTTCAGTGTGCACACTTCCATGTGGACACACTCATTCTAACAGTTCAGTGTGCACACCTCCATGTGGACACACTCATTCTAACAGTTCAGTGTGCACATCTCCACAGGGATACACTCATTCTAACAGTTCAGTGTGCACACCTCCATGTGGACACACTCATTCTAACAGTTCAGTGTGCACATCTCCACAGGGACACACTCATTCTAATAGTTCAGTGTGCACACCTCCATGTGGACACACTCATTCTAACAGTTCAGTGTGCACACCTCAATGTGGATACACTCATTCTAACAATACAGTGTGCACACCTCCATATGGACATATTCTAACAGTTCAGTGTGCTAACCTCCATGTGGGCACACTCATTCTAACAGTTCAGTGTGCACACCTCCATGTGGACACACTCATTCTAACAGTTCAGTGTGCACACCTCCATGTGGACACACTCATTCTAACAGTTCAGTGTGCACATCTCCACAGGGATACACTCATTCTAACAGTTCAGTGTGCACACCTCCATGTGGACACACTCATTCTAACAGTTCAGTGTGCACACTTCTACAGGGACACACTTATTCTAACAGTTCAGTGTGCACACCTCCATGTGGGCACAGTCATTCTAACAGTTCAGTGTGCACACCTCCATGTGGACACACTCATTCTAACAGTTCAGTGTGCACACCTCCATGTGGACACACTCATTCTAACATTTCAGTGAGCACACCTCCATGTGGACACACTCATTCTAACAGTTCAGTGTGCACACCTCCATGTGGACACACTCATTCTAACAGTTCAGTGTGCACTCCTCCATGTGGACACACTCATTCTAACAGTTCAGTGTGCACACCTCCATGTGGACACACTCAATCTAACAGTTCAGTGTTCACACCTCCTTGTGGGCACACTCATTCTAAAAGTTCAGGGTGGACACCTCCATGTGGGCACAGACATTTTAACAGTTCAGTGTCCACACCTCCATGTGGACACAATCAATCTAACAGTTCAGTGTGCACACCTCCATGTGGACACATTCTAACAGTTCAATGTGCACACCTCCATGTGGACACACTCATTCTAACAGGTCAGTGTGCACACCGCCATGTTGGCACACTCATTCTAACAGTTCAGTGTACACACCTCCATGTGGGCACTCTCATTCTAACAGTTCAGTGTGCACACCTCCATGTGGACACACTCGTTCTAACAGTTCAGTGTGCACACCTCCATGTGGGCACACTCATTCTAACAGTTCAGTGTGCACATCTCCACAGGGATACACTAATTCTAACAGTTCAGTGTGCACACCTCCATGTGGACACACTCATTCTAACAGTTCAGTGTGCACACCTCCATGTGGGCACACTCATTCTAACAGTTCAGTGTGCACACTTCCATGTGGACACACTCAATCTAACAGTTCAGTGTGCACACCTACATGTGGACAGACTCAATCTAACAGTTCAGTGTACACACCTCCATGTGGACACACTCATTCTAACAGTTCAGTGTGCACACCTCCATGTGGATACACTCATTCTAACAGTACAGTGTGCACACCTCCATGTGGACATATTCTAACAGTTCAGTGTGCACACCTCCATGTTGGCAAACTCATTCTAAAAGTTCAGTGTGCACACCTCCATGTGGACACACTCATTCTAACAGTTCAGTGTGCACACCTTCATGTGGACACAAACATTCTAACAGTTCAGTGTGCACACCTCCACAGGGACACACTCATTCTACCAGTTCAGTGTGCACACCTCCGTGTGGACACAGTCATTCTAACAGTTCAGTGTGCACACCTCCATGTGGACACAATCATTCTAACAGTTCAGTGTACACAACTCCATGTGGGCACACTCATTCTAACAGTTCAGTGTGCACACGTCCATGTGGACACACTCATTCTAACAGTTCAGTGTGCACACGTCCATGTGGACACACTCATTCTAACAGTTTTGTGTGCACACCTCCATGTGGGCACACTCATTCTAACAGTTCAGTGTGCACACTTCCATGTGGACACACATTCTAACAGTTCAGAGTGGACACCTCCATATGTACACACTCATTCTAACAGGTCAGAGTGCACACCTCCACAGAGACACACTCATTCTAACAGTTCAGTGTGCACACCTCCATGTGGGCACAGTCATTCTAACAGTTCAGTGTGCACACCTCCATGTGGACACACACATTCTAACAGTTCATTGTGCACACCTCCATGTGGACACACTCATTCTATCAGTTCAGTGTGCACACCTACATGTGGACACACTCATTCTAACAGTTCAGTGTGCACACCTCCATGTGGACAAATTCTAACACTTCGGTGTGCACACCTCCATGTGGACACACTCATTCTAACAGTTCAGTGTGGACACCTCCATGTGGGCACAGACATTTTAACAGTTCAGTGTGCACACCTCCATGTGGACACAATCATTCTAACAGTTCAGTGTGCACACCTCCATGTGGACACATTCTAACAGTTCAGTGTGCACACCTCCATGTGGACACACTCATTCTAACAGTTCAGTGTCCACACCTCCATGTGGGCACACTCATTCTAACAGTTCAGTGTGCACACCTCCATGTGGACACACTCATTCTAACAGTTCAGTGTAGACACCTCCATGTGGACACACTCATTCTAACAGTTCAGTGTGCACACCTCCATGTGGGCACACTCATTCTAACAGTTCAATGTGCACACCACCATGTGGGCATACTCATTCTAACAGAACAGTGTTCACACCTCCATGTGGGCACACTCATTCTAACAGTTCAGTGTGCACACCTCCATGTGGACACACTCATTCTAACAGTTCAGTGTGCACACCTCCATGTGGACACACTCATTCTAACAGTTCAGTGTGCACACCTCCAGGTGGACACACTCATTCTAACAGTTCAGTGTGCACATCTCCACAGGGATACACTAATTCTAACAGTTCAGTGTGCACACTTCCATGTGGACACACTCATTCTAACAGTTCAGTGTGCACACCTCCATGTGGACACACTCATTCTAACAGTTCAGTGTGCACATCTCCACAGGGATACACTCATTCTAACAGTTCAGTGTGCACACCTCCATGTGGGCACACTCATTCTAACAGTTCAGTGTGAACACCTCCATGTGGACACACTCATTCTAACAGTTCAGTGTGCACATCTCCACAGGGACACACTCATTCTAATAGTTCAGTGTGCACACCTCCATGGGGACACACTCATTCTAACAGTTCAGTGTGCACACCTCCATGTGGATACACTCATTCTAACAATACATTGTGCACACCTCCATGTGGACATATTCTAACAGTTCAGTGTGCTCACCTCCATGTGGGCACACTCATTCTAACAGTTCAGTGTGTACACCTCCATGTGCACACTCATTCTAACAGTTCAGTGTGCACACCTCCATGTGGACACACTCATTCTATCAGTTCAGTGTGCACACCTACATGTGGACACACTCATTCTAACAGTTCAGTGTGCACACCTCCATGTGGACAAATTCTAACACTTCGATGTGCACACCTCCATGTGGACACACTCATTCTAACAGTTCAGTGTGGACACCTCCATGTGGGCACAGACATTTTAACAGTTCAGTGTGCACACCTCCATGTGGACACAATCATTCTAACAGTTCAGTGTGCACACCTCCATGTGGACACATTCTAACAGTTCAGTGTGCACAACTCCATGTGGACACACTCATTCTAACAGTTCAGTGTCCACACCTCCATGTGGGCAGACTCATTCTAACAGTTCAGTGTGCACACCTACATGTGGACACACTCATTCTAACAGTTCAGTGTGCACACCTCCATGTGGACACACTCATTCTAACAGTTCAATGTGCACACCACCATGTGGGCATACTCATTCTAACAGAGCAGTGTTCACACCTCCATGTGGGCACACTCATTCTAACAGTTCAGTGTGCACACCTCCATGTGGACACACTCATTCTAACAGTTCAGTGTGCACACCTCCATGTGGACACACTCATTCTAACAGTTCAGTGTGCACACCTCCAGGTGGACACACTCATTCTATCAGTTCAGTGTGCACACCTCCATGTGGACACACTCATTCTAACAGTTCAGTGTGCACATCTCCACAGGGATACACTCATTCTAACAGTTCAGTGTGCACACCTCAATGTGGGCACACTCATTCGAACAGTTCAGTGTGAACACCTCCATGTGGACACACTCATTCTAACAATAAAGTGTGCACACCTCCATGTGGACATATTCTAACAGTTCAGTGTGCACACCTCCATGTGGGCACACTCATTCTAACAGTTCAGTGTGCACAACTCCAAGTGGGCACACTCATTCTAACAGTTCAGTGTGCACACCTCCATGTGGACACACTCATTCTAACAGTTCAGTGTGCACACCTCCATGTGGACACACTCATTCTAACAGTTCAGTGTGCACACCTCCATGTGGGCATACTCATTCTAACAGAACAGTGTGCACACCTCCAGGTGGGCACACTCATTCTAACAGTTCAGTGTGCACACCTCCATGTGGACATACTCATTCTAAAAGTTCAGTGTGCACACCTCCAAGTGGACACACTCATTCTAACAGTTCATTGTGCACACCTCCATGTGGACACACTCATTCTAACAGTTCAGTGTGCACACCACCACAGGGATAAACTCATTCTAACCGTTCAGTGTGCACACCTCCATGTGGACACACTCATTCTCACAGTTCAGTGTCCACACCTCCATGTGGGCACACTCATTCTAACAGTTCAGTGTGCACACCTCCATGTGGGCATACTCATTCAAACAGAACAGTGTGCACACCTCCATGTGGGCACACTCATTCTAACAGTTCAATGTGCACACCTCCATGTGGACACACTCATTCTAACAGTTCAGTGTGCACACCTCCATGTGGACACACTCATTCTAACAGTTCATTGTGCACACCTCCATGTGGACACACTCATTCTAACAGTTCATTGTGCTCACCTCCACAGGGATAAACTCATTCTAACAGTTCAGTGTGCACACCTCCATGTGGACACACTCATTCTAACAGTTCAGTGTGCACACCTCCTTGTGGGCACACTCATTCTAACAGTTCAGTGTGCACACTTCCATGTGGACACACTCATTCTAACAGTTCAGTGTGCACACCTCCATGTGGGACACACTCATTCTAACAGTTCAGTGTGCACATCTCCACAGGTATACAATCATTCTAACAGTTCAGTGTGCACACCTCCATGTGGACATATTCTAACAGTTCAGTGTGCACACCTCCATGTAGGCACACTCATTCTAAAAGTTCAGTGTGCACACCTCCATGTGGACACACTCATTCTAACTGTTCAGTGTGCACACCTCCATGTGGACACACTCATTCTAACAGTACAGTGTGCACAACTCCACAGGGAAACACTCATTCTAACAGTTCAGTGTGCACACCTCCATGTGGACACAGTCATTCTAACAGTTCAGTGTGCACACCTCCATGTGGACATATTCTAACAGTTCAGTGTTCACACCTCCATGTGGGCACACTCATTCTAAAAGTTCAGTGTGCACACCTCCATGTGGACACACTCATTCTAACTGTTCAGTGTGCACACCTCCATGTGGACACACTCATTATAACAGTTCAGTGTGCACACCTCCACAGGGACACACTCATTATAACAGTTCAGTGTGCACACCTCCACAGGGACACACTCATTCTAACAGTTCAGTGTGCACAACTCCATGTGGGCACACTCATTCTAACAGTTCAGTGTGCACACCTCCATGTGGACACACTCATTCTAACAGTTCAGTGTGCACATCTCCACAGGGATACACTCATTCTAACAGTTCAGTGTGCACACCTCCATGTGTGCACACTCATTCTAACAGTTCAGTGTGAACACCTCCATGTGGACACACTCATTCTAACAGTTCAGTGTGCACATCTCCACAGGGACACACTCATTCTAATAGTTCTGTGTGCACACTTCCATGGAGACACACTCATTCTAACAGTTCAGTGTGCACACCTCAGTGTGGATACACTCATTCTAACAATACATTGTGCACACCTCCATGTGGACATATTCTAACAGTTCAGTGTGCTCACCTCCATGTGGGCACTCTCATTCTAACAGTTCAGTGTGCACACCTCCATGTGGACACACTCATTCTAACAGTTCAGTGTGCACACCTCCATGTGGACACACTCATTCTATCAGTTCAGTGTGCACACCTACATGTGGACACACTCATTCTAACAGTTCAGTGTGCACAC